>NC_067282.1:172642500-172945454 GCF_020740795.1 Apus apus
TGGTTCAATAGGAGATTATGAAACCACCATAATGGAGCAACCACTAGATCAGTTAGTCCATATTCATTTGATATCAGACCTCAAAGAGATCTTTCACACACAATGCCTTCATTTCTGAAACAAACTAAAAATAGCTGTTTAAATTTGTTGCTTTTTTTCTTTCTTACCTCCTTATTTGACATTCTTTGTTATTCAGAAACATCTGTATTTTTTTTAATTAGACAAGTCTGAAAACTTGTTTTTTTTTTTTCAGGCAGTAAATACTTATTTTCTTTCAAACATCTATCAGGGTTCCGCAGCATCACTACTGCAGTGCCAAAGTCTAAACCTCTGACAATGACTTTAAGATGTGGAACAGCTTTGAAATTATGACAGTGGCAAAGTACTGTTTTTTGGGGGTAGAAGAGGGGAGAAGACAAAAGCAAGGAAGAAGTGTGGAGAGTGCTAGTCAGCAGAAGATATGAAGAGAAAAATGAAACCTTTTGACAAGTAAAACACTCTTGAGAGCCACAAAGTGAGAATAAACAAGAAGGGGGGGGGGGGGGGGAAGGTTTATTTCCTTTTGAGCACTGCTGAAGGGGAGTGCTTTGATCCAAAAATGATGTGTAGATATCTCAAGCTACTTTGTCCTAATAGGTATCGTAAACAGGGTGAGTGAGCACCTGGCTACTCCAGAATATTAAACAGAATCTTGTAATATTTTTTTCCCAGTTTTAACTAAATTCTACACTTATTTATTATGGTTAGTACATTTTTTGAGTGTTCAATTTTCATTTATACATCTGGCATCTCCATTCTATTTCTTCCTTCCACCATGAGACCAAGGCCTTTTGAAACCATGGAAGATGTAAGACTGCTGAATAAAGGCTGTACACCCTGTTCTGGGATGGTCTGCCCTGTGCACATGGACGTGGTGGGAGCAAGAGTGAACAGAATATCAAACTGAAGTAGACAGAAGAAGTAGGGCTGCTGGGCTAAATGTATGGCATATGCCCAGTGTGCTGGGCTTGGTGGACATTGCCTTATCAGAGCAGTCAGGGCCTGGCTGTGGCTCCAGAAGCTGTTTTGGCTCAGTTTTCACTGAGTGGGTGCTGATCTGAGAAACTCTGTCAAGGAACACTTGATCTGTGGGGTCCTGCTCAAATCCCCTGAAGAGTAAAAGACTCAGTGGGTGGCTTTGGGAGTCAGCACTGTCAGTTACTTTGATGTTCTAGTGGTTAGGAACTTAAAAAGGTTTAGGAAAAAGTGGTTCAATGCTGTGCATATGAGTGCATCTAGGATTAAGAATTTAAAGGCCTCTTTTCAAGGTAAGATTGATATGTAAATACTATATACTCTGAATGGCATTCCAAGAAATGAGATTCTCATAGGAAGCATAACAAGGAAAACATCCCCTGAGCAATATATTACTAGCTGTTTTGCAATTCATGACTAGTCAGTTCATTTGCATTTTTGTATTTCAATATATAGTAGAGTTAACAATATTAGACACATTACACACGGCAGTTTCTTGAACTGAATAATAGCATTTAAATGACATTTACATTTTACAGATAACATCAGTACAGAATTTATTTTTTTTTTAATCAAATTTGCTGTCATTGTACAGAAATCCCACGAAGTTGAAGACCACACTAGCATAGTCCACATTACTTTAGATGCGTGGCTTCTGTATCTCTAGTAAGATGGCTTAATGGCCCTGCATTATATTTATAGAATCATAGAATCACAGAATTATCCTGGTTGGAAGGGACCTTGAAGATTATCAAGTCTAACCATAACCTAAACCCTCCTACCATAACCTAATCTACCCAATCAGTGCTTAATTCATGTCACTAAGCACTATATCTATATTTCTTTTAAACACTTCCAGGGATGGTGGCTCCATCACCTCCCTGGGCAGCCTGTTCCACTGTCCAACCACTTTCTCAGTAAATAAATTCTTTCTAATATCCAGTCTAAAATTCCCCTGGAGTAGCTTCAGGCCATTTCTTCTGGTCCTGTCATTATTCACTTGAGAGAAGCGGCCAACTCCCACCTCTTTACAACCTCCTTTCAGGTAGTTGTAAAGAGCAATGAGGTCTCCCCTCAGCCTTCTCTTCTTCAAATTAAACAATCCCAGTTGCCTCAGCCTCTGCTCATAAGACACATTCTCCAGACCTTTCACCAGCTTGGTAGCTCTCCTCTGGACACACTCCAGCATCGACATCCTTCTTGTAGTGAGGGGCCCAGAACTGGACACAGAACTTTAGGTGTGGCTTCACCAGTTCTGAGAACAGGGGCATGATCATCTCTCTACTCCTACTGGCCACACTATTCCTGATGCAGGCCAGGATGCCATTGGCTTTTTTGGCCACCTGGGCACACAATGTGGAAACCAATAGAGTTTTTTTGTCAAAGTAGGGTGCTTTTTGAAGAACTTTTTTGTTATTTCATTACACTATGTGTATCTGATCATTAGTTCGATTTTGTTCAGAAACCACCTATTTTGAAATCAGACTTATTCAGATTAATATTTATATAAATAAATATAATTATCATATTCTCAACAGAAAAAAACTAGGTCATAATTTGGTTCAGTTCAGCTTCAGTGGCACATACTCAGGGGGTTCTTCAGCATACATTCCTATATGTAAAAAATATAAATAAAGACATCTTTCAAGTAAGCACGTGTTACCTTTTTTTCAGAATATGTTTCACAATATTTTAAAAGTATTGGTTGCTATTGATATGTTGAAAATTACACACATGATAAAGGAAGAGGGTTGTTTGTTTCTTTTTATTAAAGATAGTGATTTAAATTATTCAGTCTGATCTTGTAAATATGTTGAAATGTATTTAAATAATTTCCATGGATGTTGAGGGACTAGGTTAGTAACCATTCAGAATCCTAGATACAGTCTAACTATAGCAACTATTCATTTGAAGAGTGTTTCTACAAATTAATATACCTTTGAGAAGGTACAATTTTTTTAACAGAAAATCTTGTACCAAGTTTAATATTATTACGTAGAGAATTTCCTGTAGGCTTCTTTCAGAACACAGTTACAGAGATCTGCAAGACGTGAGAGTCCACCATGTAGAATGTAGAGTAAATGATCTAGCCATTCAAGTCAAACAGAAGGCAAACTTGTCAAAGAGTATTTATGTGATTTGAGTCAATCAGTGAGGAGAAACAGTGCACACCAAATACACATATTCTAATGCAGTCTAATAGAGCTCCCACAGAAAAAAGCCAGGTTGTAACCTAACTCATCTCAATTTCCTTGTAGTTAATTTAGAAATATTAAGCTTTGGAAAGGAGAGGAACAGGAGCTGGAAAATATATGGCATAAAAGACTGCATAAATGCAAATACTATTTCATAAAAGGCTTTGCATAAAAACAAAGCCTATGATTAAATAAACTGAGGTTTTGATTACTGTCTAGTAACAGAGTAATTTTTAAGATGTCAGGCATATTTTGCACTTCCTAAAGATGATTCAGTTAGATTATGATAAAAAGTTTCCATACAAAACATAAAGAAAACAAGTAAATTTAAGTGAACTCTACATCATATGCAAAAATGAGTCACATATGCGTATTTAGATATAAATTTTAAAATAAAGAGATTTAAATCTTTGATTTGGGATTTGAAAAAATTGAATGCCAAATTATGAATTCATACAACTGTAAAACATAAACCATTTTTTGCAAATCTTTCTGAAGTTAATAGCTTTTCATAGAATGTCTCTCACAGATGTTTCTATCCACCTTAGTCAAGCAAGGTCTGTCAGATTCTCACATGTCTTCACAGAACTTGCACTGAGAGAATGGACATTGAATCGTTTATCACGTCTTTTTCAGAGAGACATACAAGGCCAAGCTGTCAGTTTAGTTAGAAGAAACATTTTAGCTCTCTTTTTTCCCCACATGATGCATTTTCCAGGCCAGTCTTGCAAATTGTATTTGTATGTTCATGCAGAAGCCTCCACTGAAGCTTTCTACATTTAAATACAAATTGATTACATGAATAGAACCTGGGGAACTTTTCTCCCATGGAGGGCAGGTGACACTGTTGTATTGGGATGCCTGTGGAAGCAGCTGAGACCATGGCTTCTGTGATCAGCAATACCCTGTTATTGCACTGGGGAGACAGAGGAAATAGGCAAGAGGAAATGTAGATATAAAATGGAAAGAGAAAGAGAAGAAGTAGGGAGAACAGCTTCAATGGAATAACGCTGTAGAGGTAGAAGCTAGATCAGAAACTAGGTGACAGAAACAGTGGCAAGCATGTGGGTTGTTTTACATTCCTTCTTTAAATTAAAAATCTCAGTAGAGGATGAACAACTTCCCAGATACCATATATTCTAAAAGACCTTTGTCATTCCTTGCTGACTTAATTTTTTTCAAGGAATGATGCATCTCCCAGCTGGTTCATCCACAGCCTGTATTTAAATTTTCTAACAAGGAAAAATGTTTGTACAGGGTCAGGAAACCATGTAGGCCCCCTTAAAATCTGTTTCGTTTTGCACAACTGGTCCAGCTTTAAGCAGGGGTGGTTCAAACACAAGATCTAACTATATACTCACATGTCAACATAAAAAGAAAAGGGTTTCACTGACATAAATGGGACAATTGCCGTATTCCCTCACAAAAGTTATTTTTTTTTTTTTTTTCTACTGGTACACTATATTCAGATATGTCAGGGAGCTTAAAATAATATAAGGAAGCTTAAATTAATAAAAGAAACACAAGACATGTAGCCATAGACATCTGCTTTTAGCACCCTGTGAGGAATCAGGCCATAATGCTCTGATAGAAGAGTCAAGAACACCTATGTTTGCCAGCTGCAAATTTTTTTTATGTAGTGAATTTCACTGCTGAGGACATTGCCTTCTAAACATAGGTACCCATACTGAGTGCTTAAAGCAGACATTACTCATATGTATGTCTTTTTTAATCAGATTCATTACAAATTACAAACCTTGAATATAACCATGCAAAACAAAACCTGAATAACTCTCTTCTTCAAATTCTTCATGTCCACATAACAGAAATAGGAGAGTTACAGCAGAACTCTCATTTTAAATGAAGCTTTTGCCTGTATGGAGAAAAATATAACAGCTACAATTAAAATATATACTTGTTGTCTACAAGACTAATAAGAAACAGAATTGCACCATTAGTCACACACAAGCTGAAAATAAATTCTACTTCATGCCAAATTGTCGGGGCAAATGACAATATTAAAATAAGATCTCTGTTTTGTAGAGAATCTTAAAGATTTAGGGTATATTAAAATGAGGCTGTTTATTAATAGACACATAGACACTCTGAACATACACTGAATATATGTATATGTCTATTGAATATGCACGACAACGCAAGAAAATATTCATGGCTACCACTTGATTTGCAAATAACTTGCCTTGTCCTATATAATGTTAAAAGTAACCAGCAATACTTTAGAAAGGATAACAAGTTTTGGAATAGCAGATGTGGTCAGCTGTGGCTGAAGCAGGTATTTCAAACTTGATGTGAATTAATTTAGCTAACAAAGGTTTTGCTACAGAGAGGCTAGAGCTTTTAGTACTTTCTTTAGTAATGAGACCACAAATACTATTGCTGTTCTGACAATTTAATGATAGGTTCTTATTGTGGTCCTTGTTGTATGTAGAGTAACTCAGTGGGGTGTTTTAACACCATTTTATGGTCTTTATGAAACTGCAGATCCAGAATTACATACAAATTACTTTGCTTTGTATGTTTCATCTATTGCGTTTAACAAATATATTGTATGTGGACATTCAGAGCAGTACAGAAAAAATTTAGTTAGCATCCCCATGAGGTACCAATGATCACTTTCAAAAGCTTAACTTCAGTTGATTTAACACCCAGAGACACTCTGAAAGCACATACAATTGTACATCCTCACGAAAAAATAGAATATCAAATTTCATGTGACACTGCTGAACCTAATGGAGTCATGAAAGTAAGTCAGCTGTGAATCTGGTTCATAGACTATACATCTTAAGGTTAGGCAATCTGTGGAGACATCAAATCAGGTATGAAAACTTCCCTGTTACAATGAGACAAAAATTGTTGTGGAAAGCTTAATTAAGGGGGATTACTGGTGTTTGCCTTTTATTATGAATGGCAGTGGGAAGCAATGCTGGTTAGTCAAATACTGCCACATGTGAGCTGGCAAGTTCAGAGGTAGAGACAAAGAGGCATCAGGAAAATTAAAAAAAAAAAAAAAAAGGATTGTTTGCATTTCACGACAGCCACTGCTTTCGTTTGAAAAAAATCAGGTCAATATTCTCATTAGAAGAGACACTGCCTACAGATAATTAAGTCTATGTTACGGTAATATCAGGTAGTATCTTTAAGTCCTGTAGAGGTTTATTTTTGCTTTTTCTTCTGACTATTTTGCATGTCTACACTGTAACTTGGGCTGAAGTTCAAAAAATTCAGGTTGTTCACATACAAGTTAAGAGCACAGGCCTGGGCTACAAAACAATTTACAGCAGACAAAAAAATTGTCAACATGTGTAGTGCCAGAATTCTGAGTGAAATGGCTGCAGAATCTGATTATTCTAACAGTAGAGACTACATAGATTATTGTAAACATTTATTTATTTAAGAACTTAAGTAAGCCCACTACCAAGGGTTTATTATTTTTATTTTTTTTTAGAGACCAGTAGAGATTAGATATTTTCATATCCCACATTTTCATATCCTAAAATGCATATTTTTCAGTGATTGAGATTTTTTTTTTTCAGTTTAGAAATAGTATAAAAATTCGCAGATGTAGCAACTTCTCTAAGTTTTCTTAAGAAAATTTTTTCTTGGCTTATTTCATTATCATCCATTCTTCTAGCAAGGTGGATTATATGGCATAAATCATTCATGTGATAAACTTGGAAATCTTAGAAGCCATCCCCTTTTAGTATTTACATAAGGTATACCTACACTACACAGACAATGCATACATACTTGCAGATACATATACAACACCACATATATATAAATATAAAATAATTCTATTCTTTTAGTACGAACTGAGAGCATGGAATTTAGTTGATGGTTTATCTCCATTCACGATGAATAAAAAATCTAAAATAGAAATTACCTAAATCTTTCAGATTCACAAAAAGAACAGCTGCGGCTGCTGTAAATAATGCTATTTAGCATTGTCTTTCTGGACTGGATTTTGCTTGTGTTAATCAGCTAATCTTTAATTCAGACCCCTTGAATTACTGCAATATTGTGGTAACTGAATTCATGTACATGACATTTTCCTCTCAAATGTCTAGATTACATATTGTGTCAGTGCCTTATTCTGTTAAAACACTAAGTGGCTCAGTGAAGAAAATGAAAGGCTTGTGTTTAATTTTAGAAAAATTGTTTTGACTTCTGTTGTGAAAATGTTACCATTCTTTCTTTAGATGGATACTGTCAGGAAGAGTTCAGAGAATTACCAACCTCAGATAACCCTCTTCAACCTCAGTGCACTCTTTTTGATAATTTCTGTTTCAGTACCTGCTGCTTTGGCACATTTGTAGGTCATATACACTCTGCTGAACCTGTGTTATCCAATATTCACATAATCAATATGAAACATTAGCACATACATACAGGATGTATCTAAGGGGTGGTCCTATTGAACTTCTTTAATTACCAAGATTCCTAAAGCTGCCCTTTAATCCTCTCCTGATTTTCAGATAAATAAGATTGCTACCTACATGCAACAACAATGACATTCTGAGCACACCAAGATAAAGGTCTTGTAAATGAAATCACAATGTAATTATCCTTTAATGCTCAAGTCACCTTCATTATTTCAGTACACCTTTAAGAAACTGCTAGTGTAGTCTAGGACTGCAAACAATTATTTAAACAAAGGTTTTCTGAGTTTGTAGTTCTTGGTTAAGAACTTACCTCTCCTGCCAAGGAAGCAGTGTGTTAATCTTTTACATCAGAGAGATTCTTATTCATGGGTGTTTTTATTTACCCACAAAGGTCTTGAACTTACTCCTCTGAAGTCAATTGGAGTTTATCTTCTGAATGGAAATACTGGGTCTGGCAGCTAAATTAATTTGAAATTGCTGTCCCTGCCTTGACATTGAAGTCAAGAGTTGGTAGGCCTAATTGTAATAAGCTATCGTAAAAGTCTCTTAAGGACTCCAAGTGTATATTAACTGTTAGCTACTCTGAAATTCTTGCAGAGTTGAGAAATACATTTGAGGCATCATTAGAAAGGCAGCCTTGCAAATACTTCTTGGATTCTTTTGAAAAAAAAAAAAATAATGCTTTTCATCAGAACCAAGTTAAAGAAAGTGTCCATTAAATTATATGATGATCAGATTACAGAGACCAATCAAAAATTCATCGTAAATGACATCTACAGGGGTATCTGCCATATGCACTGCCAGTATTGTTAGAATTGACTCATAATGAACAATTAAGGTTTAAAATGTAAAATGATTTTTTTCTCCTGAAGTGCCCAATCATTATGAACTTATTCAACACTATTGCAAGTTATGTTTCATGACCAAAAACTAAGCAAAGCCTTGAAGAATGCATTTAATTTGCTATACTATAAAATGTTACAGTGGTATAATAAACCTAACAGCCTCAATATACCACACATCACACTTTTCAAAAAAGGCCAGAAATTTTAAAAATTAAAACCTAATGCATACATAATTTTAAAAGCTGTTAAATTAATAACAATAAAGCTGTATAGCAATAACATTTTACTGAATTATGCCTGTGGTTGAAGTTTTCACAGGAAATATGCAGAAGAAGAGTAAAGATAAAATCTTTCACACACTTACTGAGTGGTGGTCAGGACACAGACACAGACCTTTGCTTATTTCAAAGAAATTTTTACTTAGAAGTTCATAAAAGAGTATCTTGCTTTGCAGCAACTTTAGTAATGTCCTGTTCTTCCACAGCACTTACAGTCCTGCTGGTAGTCTCCCTGTTTTGTGGGGAGATCATCGGCAGAGTGGAATACAATGTGCTTAGGAAAATGCTTTTCATAGTACAACAGTTTATGCCACTGAGAAGCTTCGTTCAAAGAGTCTGTGTAGAAGCTTTGTCTTAGGACAGCAATGATGTGTCTATTTGTTGGCTCACAAATGACTTGCCACTTGAAAACAGGAAACATTCACGTACATGAAATGTAGTGGAAAAGAAATATGGAAAAAAACCCTTTAGGAAATTCCCAATTTTTGCAAATACTGGTTCCTGTTACATAACACATAACACATTAATACACAATATGTATATATTTTTATTTTTGTATATATTTAATAGTTTTAAGTTATTCCATTTGTAATGAAGATTTTAAAACATTGCACACATTAAATATACAGCCAGATCTTAACATATCAATTATAAAGTTGAATATCAATATTTTAATTCCTTTCAGCAATATTATCCATAATGCCTATTGAGAACAAGCTGATTTTCACTCATAAATAATTGATAATTTTTTCTGAAGCTCAGAGACTAGCATCAATATTAATCTTATTAATCTTATATATAATATAAAAGTAAAATAAAGAGCTTGTTTTGATCGAATACAAAACTTACATAGGCAAAAATGTTAAACAGACCAGCTGCTCTATACTATTAACACTTGAATGTGATTTGGATTTTTGAGCATTGGCCAGAACAAATAGCTCCCATTCTATTAATGCCAAAACACGTTTTTTTCTTAACTAGCTATAATGATAAGAATGAAGATAATGAAATAAATGAAATACGGAGTTTTAAAACTTTAACATTTCCCCCTTTTTGCTATTCTGAGTAAGTTTTATAAGAAAATAAAAATTTAATTAATTTTTCAGGATGATATGTACTCTCATTACAGATGATAGTTTATGTGAATAGGTGAAAAACCCCACACTTAAGATAGATTGAAGTTGTGGCTGTGGATAGTGCTGTGGGTGGTGTTGCCACAGAAACATTCCATTTCTGCTTCCTTAAAGAAAGAGTGTTTACAAAGCGAAGAATATAAAGGCAGAAATAAGTTCTGGTAGAAATAAGCAGCAGTAAGCCCACATGTATAGCATTTTAGGATTTATTTGGGAAGTAGGTGGTAAAAGTATCTCAAAGTGTTTCTGGTCAACATGGCTGAGATTTTGTTTTACCCTGAGACCGCTACCTTTACATTTATACTTGTGAGTTAAGCATCCCCATCCCCTTCAGTGTTAGAGGAGATGGAGTTAATGTGGTCAAGTGTATTCTAGGGAGCTTTTCAGCACGGTAGCAATGTTAGGGAAAGTGTCCTCCTGACAGCAGAGGTTGCCTACCATTTTCTTATTTTGTTCACCAGTTTGGCTGCGTTTTCTTCATGACAATTTGATCTGTTTCCCATTTCAGACTAATTTATCAGATTCCCTGGATAGTAATTGACATTTTCCATGTAATAGTTCTGTCTTTCCATCTTAAAATTTGCTGAGATTAAGAACTAATTTATGAAGCAAGATGATCTGAATGTTTATTACCTTGAGCAGCTCTGAGACTCAGCCTCCATGTAATAGTAATGCTGTTTGCAATATTTATAATAATAGCCCTGGTCTTCTGTGCATCTTTTCTACCTAGTAATTAGAAATGTATTTTGCCATGAAAACATATACATTTTTAATGTTTGATATACACTTATATTTTAAAAAGGGGGCCAAATAGATGTAAATTATTTTTTAGTCTATCTATTCGGCATAACTTCTGTTATTTCCATTAGCTTTTGTCTTGGATGCTTTCTTTATAAACACCATTATAATGAACATTCAATATAAATTATTGTTCAGTTTGTGGGTCCATAAAATAATATCACTGTATGTCAAGAACTATTGCTCTTCTGAAACAAATGAGCCTCTTGTTTATTGTTGTCAAATAAGACAAAAAAATTACTTTAAAAATAAATCCGAAGAGACTCCATTTATGATAATTTTTTCTGCTAAGATACGAAGTCAGAATACTTGTTCTGCTTGAATTGGTTTGCATTGGCTGCATGAATTGCATCTTCAAGAAGAGAGCAAGAATGTGTTTACTAAACGTGGTTTTAGTTACAGCAACTGCTTATAATTTTGGAAAAGACCAGGAAATTTATCAGGATTACAATTTAAAATAATTTTTCTGTCATGATTGCTGGGGAGTGGCAAGAGCATAGAACCTGCAGGTAAAGATGACTGTGAGGTAGCTGCCATTGCCAGCTTTAGCAATATGAATGTGAGGGTGGAGGCAACTGTAAGGCTGGAGAGAACTGACTGAACTAGGTAATGGAGGGGAGGTTGGGCTCAGCAGAGGTGACTGTGTGGATGGCTAAAGCAACAAAAGAAACTCTGGGTTGAAAATATGTGTTCAACAAAGAAGTTTTTCTTTCTTCTCAGGAACCTTTCCTTTTAAAGTTATTTCCTCACAGATGAAGAGTGCTCTTTAATCAGTATCTGAACTCTGGTGACCAAGGCATAGCTTTAAAATAGAAAATACTGTATTTACTCCTTTCTTTACCTGGTGGTTACTTTTTGTCCAAGAGACTGTCTAGACACAGCAGGTCACTGCACCATACCTTCTATCCTAAAGCCAGTGCACAGATGATATTAATGTATTCTGGAGTGGAGGCATGGCTAGAGAACAATGTGGATTATCAGGGAATGGCAAACAGTAATAGAAATCATTCAGCCCACTAAAATAGACATAATAACAAAGAAATGCTGCACAGAAGGTTAAAAATGTTTCATTATGCTGTTGTCCTCAGCTTTTTATGATGAAAAGTCCCTAACTGTGCTGCTAGCCTCCTTTGCATTTAGAGGTGCTCCTGAGTACCTCTTAGTCACACATTTTGCACTGTGTTGGAATGGTTGTTGTGGCGGGCTACAAAGGGTGTTGTCAGGATGGAGTCCAGAGGGAAGGAAGTATTGTTAAAGCTTTACTGGGCATACGGAGACTCAGCCTCAGTTAAACCCTGTAGGTGTTCACCTGGTCTGTGTGCCAGGCCTACTGAGCTGATTTGCCTTAGAGCTGTGCTCACATGGCAGCAAGGCTTCTGTAGCAGAAGTGGATCACGTTAGGAAAAAGAATGGCACTGATTTATGACTTTAGTGTGCAAATGGATAGACTGGCCCAGTAAGTCCAGCACAGAGCTCAGCCATTTGAATGTGTACATCAAGATTTGGTCTATAGACTTTATGAATGAAGTAAAACAAGAAGAACAAGGTGAGCTTAGAAAGAGCAGTGAAAGAGAGGCTATGATCAATTGTAATGTTTAATCATGGATCAACAGTCCACATTTTTCTCCTACTTGGGAACACTCTAATCCCATATGATCCATATGAATAATTAAATTCTATACAATAGATTACACATCCTACAAACATAAAATACTTTAAAACCATGTAAAGATTATTATTAAGTCTGGCTAACAGAAAAGGACACTGCCTTCTCACAGTCAGCAATAGTACTTCCAGCAGAGGTCCTTTGCAGCCCAGTATTATCCACATACAGCCTCGTTTATTTTGCATAATGGAAGAGAACGGTAGCACAAGGTGTTATGTCTTCAGGCAGCAGCTGTGTAATTTGTATTTATAGTGCTAAACTTTTATAGTTATTTTGCTGCTCACCTGCTGAACTTGCCTCCTGCCAGGTACTGTATTCAGGACAATGTTTATTTTCAGAAAAGACAACATGCCCTCTATCTGTTGATAAAAATTATAACAACTTTCAACTACTTTCTAAGTAATAAAATCTTAAAACTTCACATCTCTTGAATCTTATTGTTTAAACACATTCATTTTATGTAACTATATAAAGGATAAAAATAATGAATATGCTTTTTTTATACTTTACATTTTTTTTTCTTAGTGATCTTCTTTATGCATTCACAGCAGTGCTAAATGTTGCAGAGATATATTAAAACTGAAAATAATAATTTTTGCACAATTAGATGACAGAAGATTTATCGTTGGAGCTAGAGGTGACCTGCAACTAAATCTTGTTGAGAATTTAGAATTATTTCAAGGGGCAAAGGAGGAAGAATTCCCAAAGCTGTTTTCTTTCCTCCTAGGAAACAGTTTGATAAGGACTTGATAAAAACAGAAATTAAGGGAAACTAGCAATAAACATAATCTTCTGAGAAAACAGCTGATAGCTCAATAAATATGATTTGGGTTTTGGTATTACTCCTCTGAGCTATTTGCCCAGCATCATATAACATGGATAGACACATAATTTTCAAGCTGCCTTGTATACACTTTCTGTAATCAAGTCAGTAATAAGGCAAGAAGCTGGAGCCAAATTCAAACCTCTATAGACTCCAGGGCTTTTTGTTTTTATCCCAGCAGTAGTATCCACACAGTAAAGTATTAGGTCTGTTGCCACTGCTACAACCAGGGGTGATTGATTAGTTCTATTATTCTGAAGCTGTTCTCAAGATCATGTGTTTTTTGAGTTTCTACGATCAAGAGTATATATATATATTTATGTTAATATTAACCAGCTTAAGAAACATTAAAGTCTTAATTCTTTAGCTTCTTTTTCTTCAGTTAAAATGTTATACACACAATGGTATTATTTGTTTGTTTGTTTGTTTGCTTGTTTGTTGAGTGGTGTGTTGTGGGTTATTTATTAATACTGCAGAGGGAGACACAAAGCTCTCAAGGTCTGGTTAAAACTTAATTCCTTTAGCAAGATAACCAGCCATTCTAGTCCTCAGTAGACACACAAAACACCATACAATGTTGCTGAGAAAAAAGATTTTGTTAGGAAACCTGTGCTACTCAATGGATAATGTTAGAATGAAATACAACTTGGTTTTAAATGTATATATGCACTCAATATATGTACTTATTTTATTACTGCCTTACAGATCTGCTTTTCCACTTCATATTACTCTAAGACGACATATTCACTGTCATCTTCAAAGTAAGAATATAATTCAGTATTGCATTATTATCTTTTTTGAAGTGCAAAAAACAGTGACAGCTACACAACAACAGCCAATAGCCTATTAAAGCAGCTATACTGGTTCATATAATTTGTGCTTTCACAAGGCCAATGGTAATTTCTACTTACATAAAATGAAAATAAGCAGTAAGTCACATTAAACTCTGGTCTTTTGCCTTTAGCAAAGCTTGTATCTATGATTCCACTATCTAGTAGTATCATACTGAAATAAACCCTCCAAACATACAAGAGACTACAGACAAACTTATCTTGGTTTGTATTGTTTGGAGGAAAAGTGCCTTTTAAAAAAAATAATAGTACTTTATTGGGCTGTTTGATGAAAGTCAGATGGGAGGGACTGGACATCTGCTCAATGCTGTAGCTCAAAATGCAGATTTTGTGAATGAGACCATTCATATTTCTTAAAAGCTCTTTTTACTGTTTTTATGATTGCTCAGCAAATGGGAAAGATAACATTTTTTCTTTCTCTTTTCTGTTTTGGTCACAGTCCCTTGGGGTAAAGTCACATTATTTGGAGAAGCAGGTCTATGAGGTACAGTAATGTACAGCAATGTGGCTAATTTGTAAGGTTGCTGCCCACAGAGGCTGTGCTTTCTCACTTCAATACATCTCACTTCAATGGGAACGATGGTGCCTTGTTTAGTTTCTAATGATATGTTGTGTCACACACTGCCCTAGATACTCAAGGAATCCTTTGACCTTCAAAAAGCAGATAAATATTCAAAATATTGCAATGTGTATCTTCACGGTAACTAGGTAGCAAGTGTTTTCTCCACAGCTAGATAAACCCACTATGATCTTTAATGAACAACAATACATAATGAGATTTCCAGATGTTCCAGAACTTTAAGACATCAGTTATGTTACATTTCTGAACTTTTTCTTTGTCTAGTCACTGTATTAAAGCACACACATTTTCCTTTATTTTTTCAGTTCAGTTGCACTGAGGAGCATATTAATACTGATCACTCTCACAACTTAAAATATGCTTACAGAACATTTATGCTGTTAGGTGTAAAAATGCAAACCTAAATTAACATTTTTTTTCCTTCCCTTTATTGAAACACTCCTCTTTGTTCTTTTAAAAACAAACACTGAAGCAATTAAAAAACAACAAAAGAACTGAGAACAACATCTAAGCAGATGGACTACACCTAAAGGAAATGCTTCCACTATGCATTTAAAAGCAATAATGGTAAGCAAAATTGAATATTTAAGCGGTAATTAATTCTAGGTTTTCCAGCTGTTGAAACCATAATTGCATATTAGTAACTCCAAGTGGCTTTAAAGTTGATTAAAGAAATAATTTCTGTGTCAAAGGGAGCATTTTTCCAGTATCAAGATACATTTTTTTGCTTTGGAATCAAATCTTTCATGTGTTATATAAATTTTCTTAGAGTTTGGCCATCAAATTAACTAAATCCTGAGAAAAGAATACAACCTAGATGGATAAATTCTTGTCTACAAGTTCTAACAAAACACCATTACACAAAAGTGATCAGAAGTTCTCTAAGCATAGACGTACAAAGCACCAAACTGTCTGTTATTACTTTGTGAACTAGATGGGACAAGCTTCCCCTAAACAAAGAGATGGATATACCAATGAGCATCAAAATTAAAGAAGCACAGTATTTTAATAACTTCAGTCTCATGATTTATTAACTTTTTCATCTAACAAAACAGATTTGTGAAAGACACCTTTTCCTGGGTAGAGCCCTTACGGGTTTTAATTTACAGACAGCTCTTTGCAGGATAACAGGGAATGAACCACCCCCTTCCCTCCTTTTCTCCCGTAGAAAAATTGAAATGTCTCTTCTTTCTGGCCACCTATGCTGACAAAACTTGAAGGAACCTGACCATCTATGGCTACCTAATGCAGCCTGCAACCATACAATATCAAACTCAGCTAGGACACTAATTGTTAATGACTCTTGCTTACCTAGTTTCTACTCCAGTATTAAAATCAAACTTAAAATATTACCAAATATAACACTGAAAGAATGGGAGTTCTTTTGAGTAAGACATGTGGGAGCAATATTATCTCATACAAAGTGACTCAATAAATGGAAGCTAAAAACAGCTGACATAAAAAAGGTACCACAGTTAACGCTAAAAATGTGAAAAATTAATCAGATCAAGAGGGAGAGACCAAGGATGGACTTAATACCTACCGTTTTTTGGTCTTTTCCAAAGAAATTTTATCAGGAAATATTTTTGTGGGTGTTGTTTTCATAGAATCGTTGAAACATAGAATGGTTTGAGTTTGAAGAGATCTTAAAGATCATCTAGTTCCAACTCCCCTACATGGGCAGGGACATCTTCCACTACATCAGGATGTTCAGACCCTCATCCAACCTGGCCTTGAACACTTCCAGGGATGGGGCTTCCACAACTTCCCTGGGCAACCTGTTCCAGTGTCTCACCACCCTCATACTGAAGAATTTCCTCCTAATGTCTAACCTAAATCTCCCATCTTTCAGTTTTGATCCATTACTGCTTGTCGTCTCACTACGAGTCCTGGTAAAAAGTCCCTCTGCAGGTTTCCTGTAGGCCCCCTTCAGGTACTGGAAGGTTGCAATGAGGTCTCCCCCAGAGCCTTCTCTTCTCCAGGCTGAATAATCCCAGCTCTCTCAGCTTGTCTACGTAGGAGAGGTGCTCCAGCCTGCTGATCATCTTTGTGACCCTCTTCTGGACTTGCTCCAAGGACGTCCATGTCCTTCTTGTGTTGTGGGCTCCAGAACTGGACACAGTACTCCAGGTGAGGCACCATGAGAGTTGAGTAAAGGGGGAGAATCACCTCCCTTGGCCTGCTGGCTATGCTTCTTTTGATGCAGCCCAGGACACTGTTGGCTTTCTGGGCTGCCAGCACACATTGCCAGCTCATGTTGAGCTTCTCATCCACCATCACCTTCTAGTGCTTCTTCTTTGGATGGTTTTTGATTGATTGTCCACCCAGCCTGTATTTGTGCTTGGGATTGCACTGACCCAGGGGCAGAGCCTTGCTCTTGTCCTGGCTGAACTTAATGCATTTTGCATGACCCCACTGTCAAGGTCTCTCTGGATGGCATCCCTTCCCTCCAGCATGTTTACCTTAACAGTTTGGTGCCATCAGCAAACTTGCTGAGGGTGCACTCAATGTCACTGTCCATGTCACCAACAAAGATGTTAAATAGCACCAATCCATGCACTGATCCTTGGGGGACACCACCCATCACTGGTCTCCATCTGGACATTGAGCCATTGATCATAACTCTTTGAGTGAGACCATCCAGCCAGTTCTTTACCCAGTGAGTAGTCCATTCATCAAATCCATATTGTTCCAGTTTTGATACCAGGATGTCATGTGGGAAGTGTTGAAGGCTTTGCACAGGCCCAGGTAGATGACACTGATTACTCTTCTTTTGTCCACCAATGCTGTCACCCCGTTGTAGAAGGTCATCAAATTAGGCAGGCAGGCTTTGTCCTTGGTGAAGCTGTTTTAGCTGTCACCAATCACATCTTTGCTTTCTACATGCCTTAGCAGAGCCTTCAGGAGGATCTGCTCCATGATCTTCCCAGGCACAGAAGTGAGACTGACTGGTCTATAGTTCCCTGGGCCTTCCTTCTTTCCCTTCTTGAAAATGGGAGTTATGTTTCCCCTTTTCCAGTCATTTCTCCAGACTGCCATGAGTTTTCAAGTACGATGGACAGAGGCTTTGGAACTTCATCAGTCAGTTCCTTCAGGAGCTGTGGATGAATCCTGTCGGGTCCCATGGATTTGTGCACCTTTAGGTCCTTCAGATGGGTCACAAATCTGCTCTTCACAGTCTGTGCCTTTGCCTTCTAGGACTTGGACAGCATCACCAGAGCCTTTGCCGGTGAAGACTGAGGCAAAGTAGTCATTGAGTACCTCAGCCTTCTCTATGTCCTGCATGGCCAGGTTTCCAGCTTCCTTCTGAAGCGAGCCTACAGTTTCCCTCATCTTCCTCTTATTGCTGACACATCTGTAGAAACTTTTCTTGTTGTTCTTAACATCCCTGGCCAGGTCCAACTTATCTGTGCTTTGGCCTTTATTGCCTGATCCCTTGCTTCTCTGACAGCTTTTCTGTACTCCCCCCAGGATACCTGGCCCTACTTCCACTCTCTGTATACCTTGTTTGTGATTTTGTTTGGTTCTTTAAAGATACCTATTTTCATCAGTAAGTAAATGCTTGGTGCAAACTTCAGAATAAAAATTCAAATAACTGTGTATTAAATGAAACTCGGTTTCTAGTTTCATTTAATTTATTTTCTAGAAATAAAACTGGGGAGGGTGAGAAGGTTGGTTGGTTGGCTGCTGTTCATTTTTAAATGACATTGACTTTATAATTTCATTAATTTCTTTATTGAATTTTAAATATTTATATTTATTTATATTTAAATATTTATATTTAAATATTTATATTTAAAACTACAGATCATTCTTCAGTTGTTGATAGTGACTAAACTTGGACTAGTCATTACTACCACCTCCTTAGCAGGAAAACTGAGTTTTTCCTTGGAAAAATGTCTTATAATATTTTGTCAAAATTGTACTAGCTTAGATCTTTTTTTCTCCACTCAGTTCAATTAAAAATCTAAACAAACTGAAAAAACACACATTTTTTTCCCATTGATATTGTTGCCAGAAAGGATTTATTTACAGGTCAAATGTCTTCCAAGCATCAACCTTCTTGATGGTGAGAAAATATAACCAGATATTTGGACTTCAAGTCAAATCCTCCAAATTGTCTATATTAGAAATCTTCCAATATGCACACAGCCACTGCATTGTTCTTATACTCACTCTTTGAGAGTTGTTGAAAATGAGGTATTTTCATGACCATGTCTATATTATCAAACTTCATGGTGTTATTGGGGCCAATTTGTCAAGCAAAACAGTTTGCGTGTGAGATCCAGAATTTTTGCTACTTGTGTTTTGCTGTGGCTCTAGCTTTGACTAACGTTTGCCTGATTATCTCCAAAGAATATCCATTGGTGGCAAACTTCTTGAGCCCATAATCCAGTTTAGTTTAATTCAAAATAATTCTATTCACTTGCTTCATAGCGTGAACCAAAGCAGAATAACTGGGGACAGCTGAAAGACCAAATTCAAAAGTATAATTTCTGATCTTCAATGTTAGATTTAAGTGCTAACCTAGATGTGTTCACTGGCAAAAAAAAAAAAATAAAAAAAAATCAGTCATGTTCTTTTAGCATTATGTATTGTTACTGTGGTGTCTGGGAAGCTGCCAAAGAAATAGCGTGTTTTGAAAGAGACCTGAACAGACTTAGAAACAATAGAAAGAACCTTTAGGAGAAAATGAAATAAAAAACTCATTATGCAAATGACACTACCATCCCCATTTCAATTCATTGGTCCATCAGGTCCAGTACTAAATCTCTGACAGTGACCAGAACTTGAAAAAGACAACTGACGGAATAAGCAATGCACAGGCTGAGCTCACTGCTCACCTCCTCCGTGAAGATAAGCCTCTCTCCTTCCTGCCTATACAACTGTTGCTGTTTTGAATAATTAGTCAAAGTGGATTTTCTTTCTAAAATCCGTTCCCTCGGTTTCCATGCTAACTTGTAGCAGTGTGTGGTTTGAGCCTAACTGACAACAAAGAACGAGCCATGTCCCTCCCCCCCTACACACACAGCGTTACAGGAAAGGACAAAAAAACAACTAGAAGCTCATGGGGTCGAGACAAGAACAAGAAGGGTCCACTCACCAATTATGGTCATGGGCAAAACAGACTCATCTTGGGGAAAAGAGTATCAGTTTAATTTATCGCTAGTCAAATGCAAACAGGACACAGACAACACAAAAAACAGAGCTTAAATACGTTGCCCGTAGCCCTTCCTTCTTCATGGGCCGAAAGGACTTTGTTTCCAATTTCTCTACCTCCTTCCCTCCAGCGGCACAGGGGGACAGGGTTTAGAGGCAGTGGGTCGCAGGTTGTTTTCTGCTGCTCCTTCCTCCTCAGGGAGAAGGGTTGCTTACAGTCTTCCCTTGTTTGCCCACGGGGTCGCTCTCATGAAGTGCAGTCCCTCAGGGGCAGGCTGCTTCAGCGTGGGCTTCCCAGAGCTATGGTCTAATTTGGGAAGAGTCATCTCCCCTGGCATGGGGTCCTCCACGGCTGCAGGTCCAGGCCCATCGGCTGCAGGTCCACATCTGCTCTCCCGTGCTCCTCCATTGGTCACAGGGGGACAGCCTGCCTTCTCACCGCCCACCTGTTGCAGGGGAAGTTCTGCTCGGGCACCTCCTCCCTTGCCTTGCTCACTGATCTTTTACTATCTCTGCTCTGGCACTGCTTTCACCTCTGGTTCGGCATTCCTCTCCACCTCAGCTCTTCTCTGCTCTCAGGTTTCCCCTTCTTTCATATGTCAACTGCAGAGGCACATCTATTGTCTAATGGCTTTGCTGGCCAAAGGTTTGTAACTGGAAAAGCTTTCAGCTGGTTGTTACACCCCTGGGGCCACTCCCCCCTCTACCAAAACCTACCAAACCAGCTCAAGCAGTAACAACCTTACCCGGTTTGATTTAAGGCACTCTATTACTGATGAAAAGAAAATAATTTAAGTTTAGATTTCATTTATTTTTTTTTTAATATGTCTTAGCATTGTACAAAAGAGTGGCAAAGAAGGATGGAATTCTTATCTGTGCTCCTCTAATTTCTGTGTTACAACCAAACTATTTCCCAGTTTGGCTCTCTTCTAAGTAAAATTTGGATTTCATGAACATATGCAACCAAGCTTATGTGCTCATTTGTTCAACTGTAATCTCTGAGAAGAAATATCTTGGTGCAATGTGAATTTGAAGAAAAGTGCTGCATTCATGCAATCAGAACGAACAGCAGATTGTAAGAAACAGGTAAAGGTACATTTTCCAAAGTGAAACTTTACAACAGCAAATTTATTTTAAACTAAAAGAATTTTTCATGGAACCAGAGTAACTCAGATCCAAAGAAAGAGAATATGAGACCCATGTAAATAGATTTATATTTTTAAAGAGGTACATAATGCTCTTTTATTTAGGGATAACTTGACAAAACTTTAGAAGTCCCAGATTTAAGATTCAAAAGCTAATTAGCTTTCTTGCATTAATCTGTTTCAGATATGAAAATCTTTTGAAAATTGAATTAGTAATATTTTTTTTAAGACATTGATGTAATACTGTTAACAATTTTCTTTTAATGCTAAAGTGCATTTACATGCACAAATACATTAATGAATGAAAAAGCAAAGAAATTTGTGGTTCCATTGTGTTAGTCACAGTGGTAATAAGAAGTAATACCATACCTAATTTAATTAAACTGAATGTTGTTGTCTTAATTTATCTAGCTATTGCAATTTAATCACTGTTAAACGGGGATCATAATTTTAATTAAAATTGAGACTAACTAATGGTTTCAGTTACTGTGTATATGAAAGATGTTTTTTTATGGAAAAAGCACAAAACCTTTTATAAGGTAAAAAGAACTCTTACAAGATTGCCTTAGGAACATTTCCTTATGTTTCCTTCAAATTAAAGCATTCACAGGACTATGAAAACAAATTATTATGTTAAATAGAGAGTAGAGTTGTTCCCTGCACTCTGCCCCCATCATAGACACAGTGAAACAAAGAGAGAGAAAGAGAACCAGCAATGTTCAGCACTGAATTTACTTCCAGGGAATCTTCCCACTCCATCATACTTCACATGTCTTAGTGCTCACCAGGTCACACTGCACAGGTGCTGTGGAAATGACTACACTGTGCACTGCGGGAATTTTCATCAAGGCAGAGACAGAAAGAGAGAGAGAATGAGCTGACACACAATTTCGTCATAGTTCAAGGCTGGAGTTGAGGAACTACCTGGGTAATTACAGAGAAGACCCAAAACTTGATTTTATTAGAAATTTCTCAGCATAGATACTTGGAGAATGGGGAGAAAAGAGAAGAGGATTCAGATGAAAATGCAGTCTTCATCATCTTTCTTGATGATTTTCAGATATGGAAAGTTCCAGAGAGCTTTGAAGGAAACTCGCTATGGGAGAAAAGAAGCAACAAATTCACTGTCTGATGAGTACACTTTAAAAATACTAGACTTTAAAAACCCAAACACACTCTGCTGTCTCATGGTGATTCTTTTCTAAAGTGACAGTAAAAGCTTATTTGCATAAAAAAAGTAAAAATGAGTTCAAGGTACAAAGTAGAGCACTACTAGGGGAAAAAAAACAAACAATATGCTGAAGCTAAGAGAATGTTTAGAACTAGTCACTTAACACATTATAGGTATCCTTGGAGCCTGTATTTGAAAACAGCTGAAGATTTTGATAGGTCTGAGTAAGTGTCAGTCTTTTGCTGATTTACAGGAGATGGAGAAAGATAGACACAGGAGAAAATGAGTTTCGTATCATTCAGTAGTGAAATCATGCTTACTTATTAGAAACTCAGTAGCTTGTAAAATCCATTTGTGCTCTTTCCTGTCTAATTATGTTTTTTGTGGGGGCTTTTTTCTTGCTATTCATGGGAGCTTTTTCTTACTATTCAGTTACTTAAAAGTTGTATGACAATAAGAAATGGAAATTATATACATTCTGGAGATAAAATTTAAGTACCTGTTTGTTGTTTTGCAGGTGAACAGCCAACTCTTTGAGAATTAGATCTCCTCATCTTGTGTGACAAGCATTTGTGACCTATCAGCAAAATTAGAATGCTAGGCAAACAGTTGTAATATGTTCTATCAATTGTCTGGCCAAACTGAATTCTATAAAAAGAAACATACAAGTTACTCATAAACATCTAGGCTTTTTAAGGATTTTATGAACTCTCAGAGACCTACCCAGCTAGTTATTATGCACAAAGAGGATGTTTCCCATAATTTTCAATTGAATTGTATTTCCTAACTGAAAGTTTTTTGGAGCTTCTTTTTTCTGTGGAAGATGTGAAGGTACAAAAATAAATTATTAGAGTGCTTTCTTCTTCCTAAAAGCAGAAAAGAAGTATTTCAGTAATGATAAAATAACAAAAATATAACTTCAAAACAAACTGATTCCTTTCCAGAAAGTGTCAAAACACTTCATTGACATTTTTCAAAATTCACTTGTTTCTTCTACAGCAGCTATTTCACTAGTAAAACACAAATTGCAAATAGTTTAGGATCTCTTACAGCTCTACTTCTGCAAGTTTACTATATATGTGCTTGAAATACCATATTCAAGTATGGTCCTCATGTATCTGGGAGAGTTTTTATTTTATCCAAATTTGATTTTAACTACTTTCAACCAAGCCAAATTTCATTATTCCATGGGTCATCCCCTTGCCCCCCAAAAAACAAAGAAAAAACCCCTAAACATACCAGTTATTTTTTAGCTCTTTCCCTGTTACTTAAGAGCACTCCAAATCTTCTGAAATATGAAGAGGATGTGATACAATATCACTAAGATTAGCATAATTCAGTAGACTGGTCATCTTTAAAATATAAAGTATTTTATGAGAGACTTTTATAGCAAAGAACATTTACTTTGACTATATAAATATTTGCATATATGCATACACAGAGACATGTATAATTCGTAACAGATGTAAACCAAGCATCTCAGTATATTAAGGAAAGCCTAACCGAACACCCTAAGCACATCATACATGTCATCATATAAAGTTATGGAAGGACTCTTCTACAGTAGCACTTTAGTCCAACACTAGAGGATCTTTTATTGTATTGGCAAAAATTACAATGAAATTAATAGCTTTCAATGCTCATGTGATCTAATCAAATTCATTATATGTATAGTAGTGGAATGTGAAACTCTTTAATATGTTGAGTTTAACCTGTAAAATCTCCTCATATCTTAAATAAACAGAAGAGAGAACCTTGGGGGTTAAAAGGAAAATAAAATGAAAATGAACACAGCCAGTGGGAGACAAAAAAATAGCAAGGGTAGGGAATATAGTAAAATAGATTGACAAGTACCTGTAAAACTGCTGCCTACACAGTACATTGCAAATTACAAGTCACGGTCTATAGACAAAGCATTTGCAACAGCTGAGTTGACAAAAGGACTTAGTCAAAGGCTTTAAAAAGCCATTTTGTCATTTTATCAAAGAAAAAAAAAAAAAAAAGAAAGAAAAGAAATTGTTTGCTAGGAAACAAAAGTCAAAGTCATTGAAAAAAAACAGAAGTTGAATCTGCAGTGGGCTAGAAGCTATGAAGGAGGTGCAGGTCTGAACATTTTAGAAAGGACTGGCAGTGAAAAAGTGAAAAATTAGGCACAAAATTACTTAGACAAGATAGATGATGCACCCTATACACATCATGCATGAGATTGTATTATACATGCAAATCAAACAATACATGGCAGTTCTTCTGTGGGAATGTGCTAGTACTTCCAGAAAGACTATTGAAAGGCAAACGTCCCAGTGCACCTTAAGAGCTCAACCTTAAAGTTTTAGGTAGAGGTTTATGATTGAGAATATATTATTTCAATATTAAGATGTGGGTGCATAACTATACTGGTAAATAGAATTTCCCTGGAATGAATCTCAGTTCCTCAGGCCAGCTGACATGGAATGGCCTGTGTCCATAGTAGTATAAAGATGTATTTCCTGGAACACAGTGACTGGATGCAAATACTTACTACTCCTGAGTCATGTTTAGGAACTGTTTGTGAGGATATTTGTTGGTCTGGGCCAAAACTATTTCATAGGCAGCTCTTACAAGTATGTGGGAGGTCACAGGACACTGTACTTCTGTCAGGCTTCATCTTATTAGTGTAAAGATATCAATAAATTTCCAGAAAGTGAAAATGAATTATAAAGACAAATGGCTAACATCAACAAACTCTCTCTCTCACACAGGGACTGTTAAGCTCCATAAGCATTTAGAGAGAGCACACTCTTTAAGAATCAGCTTTGCATTTCTATTCTGCATCATATTCTTTCCATATTTGACAAAAAGTGACTTCTATGCAAGGCAGCAGGAAACAGAAAATTATTTTACCCTTTTAGAGACTCTGACAAGACCTTTCCAGAGCTGCATGACTTTTCTTAGAGTGACTTTACTGAACCACTGCTGATAAGCTCCTCACACTGGCTCTCAAGCTCTTGGGCAGCCACCTTCTTCAAATTCAGCTTCTCCAGCCTCAGCTTATTTCTTTTTAGTCCCTCAATGGCTGGAATGGTTATGGAAAATATACACTAGTATTTTAAATTTTACAGTTAGTCCTTCAAAACGTTTCAGATGGCTGCAACCACAGAAAAAAACAGAATCAGATTGAAAATTTTTTTTTTTCCTTTCAGAGTTTGGAAAGGGGATGTGTAATTTCCTCTCTTTTAGCTCTTCTATGGCTCCCTCAAGAATTCAGCTATTGCAATGACAGCTGCAAATAAACGTAGCTATTATCTTACTGCCCATTACCTCTCAACCCATCAGGAAAGTCTCCCACTACTCCCACTGCATAAGGTACCCATTCTTTTTAGAGCTTGGTCTCTGTCAGTTGTTTCCTTTTTTTCTATCCTTGTCAAGTCAATGTTCTTTAAATTGAATTTCCTTTAGATTAAATTTCCAAACATCAGCAGAGTCATTGTTTCTTGATTATCCGCCTTTGCAGTACTATTGAACACAAGCCTTGAATCAGTGTCCTATTAGGAACTATAAAGATTCAAGAAAACACCCAATAGTGCAGCTATACTGTCATGCCAGAAGTTGTATAGCTTATCGAAAGCTTGTCTTTGATCACTGAAAAATCATAAACCTTTTTTATGTTGTCTTTCACCTCAAGCTCAGTAAGGGTGGGGTTAAATGCTAATGATGCCTGAGACAACAGTAACTATGACGAGAGGCTTTTCTCACTGCAAATGCAGAGGGAGGCAAATTGATTTAGCGACATCTATTTATCAGCATTTGTGTATGGGGAAAAAAAGGACAGGAATCTCTAAAATCAACAGGAATCAAGAGATGCTAAATATTGACAACGGGTCATGAGGGTAAGTGAAGAAAAATGAAAACTTTCTGTGTAGGGTGCTAACACTTCTAGACTGCCAGAGCAGCTGCCTCTCAAATTTGATGGTACTGCTCTGAGAAACAGACATTTTAGAGGTAGACTGAGTTGTATTAGAACAGAATCTCAATCTGTTGGATTTCTCCACTGTAGAAAAACAAACTTGCAACATTATCTGACTGTAAAGTCAAAAGGCACACTAATGGCACATAAAAGAAACTCACTCAGCACACTTAAACAGTATCTTATTCAAGTAATATAAGTATCTACTCTACCTTAAAATACTACCTCATGTTTTAGTTGAGCCATTATCATTGATAAGCAGATTTTTAATCAAGGAAATAAGGCATAGTTAATTATTTGCATGGGTTGTGCTTTAAATCACATTTTATTAGCTGTGTTCATCACCTTCCAGCCCACAAACCAGGTGTGACACAGCAGTTCTTTCTTTAACTACTGCTTGCAGAGACTACAGCCAGAACCAAACTTAATCCAATTAGCAAACAGTGTCCTCATGTGAAAAGTGAAAAACTGCTGACAGTTGCAATTACTACCATTAGTGCTTTTCAGTTAAGAGATTCTCTAATTACAAAGCTTGACATCCTCCAAGGTGCCATCATAGCCTGAAGATACATTGCAAAATAATAGATTACAGGTGTAAACAAGTTTTAGCCAAAAAAGTAAACCACCAGTCACCACCATAGAAAAGAAAATATTACAAGTTTGAAAAAAGTGAAAATGCAGATGTGGGATGATGAAATGGAAAAGGAAAATTAATTGTATTATTTGATAGAGATTAATTCCTATGAACTATCTAAATTGTAACAAATCAAATAAAAGTTATTTCAATGAAGATACAAGTGCATTTGTTTTGCTCGCCAGAAATATTTGTTCTCAATATGGCACATCAGATGCTGTTTTTCTTGGAAGACAGACACACAGTACAAGATTGAGGATGTCTTTTTTAGGCCTCATAGCTTTTTTATACTCATGAAAATTTGTGAAATAAGATTGACTGTTTTGATCTTTATGGGAAATTCTCCATGCTTAAGCTGCTCCTGCAGGTGTCCCTTATGAAAAGAGCATCCACATTGATTATGTGGCACAGCATACCATCTGTATTTCATGCTCAGTGGGCATTCTTTGCAACTTAAGTTCTGTCCAAGGTACCTCATTTTTGCCACATTCCATATATCCTGTGGTTCATATTTAACTGACTGCTTCTATGATGAAGAAATCCAAAGCTAAGAAGTATTCCTCTGTATTAATGTATTCCACTGTTTCCTTACTGAAAATTTTACATTGGAGTCGTTCTGCATGCCATTTGCCAAACAAATAATGTGTGGCTAACACATCAAACAATCTGAAAAGAAGTAAGAATTCCAGTAATAGCATATTTTTCAAGAAATGTAATGGCCTGGAGCTGTGGGGGAACAGCCCCCAAGCCAAGAAGAAGATAACAGAGGACTACTGAAGCTCACTGAGTACCCTTTTTTTTTTTTTTTTTTTTTTTTTTCCTGAAGAAAATAAAAAAAAAAGAAGAGACATACAAGACAAATATCTCCCTGTGTCTTTATGAAGTTTTATCAGGCTGATACAGCTGTACTCCAGCCACTATTAGACAGAGAGAGAGATTAAAGAACATCTGAGAAGTACAGAACATACTGCAGAGCATAGAGACCAGCAATAGGAATGCCTGTGTTATCATAAAATTCAATACAAATATCTCTGGGTAGATAGGAAATAAATGTTAACGAGTCTAAAGAACATATATATGCCCTTCTTGGGCCTCACCAGCATGGTTTAGATGTTTCATGGACGTACCCTCAAGTGATCCAGACAATCTCATAGAATTATTACCTAATCAAAATGCAAAATTCATTGATGTGTGATGTAATTAAGCAATGAAGTTTGAATGTGTTCATTAAATTGGAATCGAAAATAGATGAGACTTCAGGGTCAAGGTCCTTCAACAGCTAACTTTACCCTAAAGTCCAATCAGATACAGATGCAATTATTAGTTTAGCAACTTAATGAAATCTTATGCAGTCTGAAAAGGTTAATCAGTTCTTCTTATTCGACTAAATCCACAGGAAAAGAATGTCTGGTTTGGAAAAGCTTATGAAATCAGACGTGCAGCATTCTGGCCAAGATTTTTTCCAAAGGCCTATGAAATGGCAGAGTTCAGTTTGAAAATCAGTTTGGAAAAAAAAAACAGCAACAGAGAAGTTGTTGCACAGAGAACATATAATTTCCCTCCTAAGCAATGTTGTAATCATCAGTAGAAATGTTTTCTATAATGATTTACACAGGTTTGATGGAATCTCACCTGAGCTTTTTTGAAGTTACCTAGTAGTAGTGACATTTCAGGCTTCATCTTTGTGAGTAATTGTCTGAAGTGTCGGCAGGGTTTATGCTGTGCCAGAAAATTACTGGTAATTAGGGAATCTAGTATATATCTACACTGGTGTGTAACCTCGTATACTGGGAAAACAAATGCATTTGCATGGAAATATGGTATTAAAAGGTGTTCTATTACCTTCCAGTAATGAAGAATCAAAGACTTTGAGTAATGACAAGTCATCTGTGCGAGCCACTGTGGAGACCAAGGTCATTGTCATTGTTAAGATCAATTGCCATTGGATTCATTGTCATTGGAAGTATAAAAATACAGGCTGATCTATTTCGATAGCCTTCCTTCTAATGCTGAACTAACTTTAAAAATAATAACCTAGGACATTGTTGCATGGATGGGAGAAGACAACTGCGCATTTCTTTTGTTGACCTGACGCTCTGAACATGAAAAGACTATGAAAACTGGAAGAACATTTACCTCAGTTAATCCAACATGCTGATAGGTAACACAGAAGTTACAAATCTACTAGAGAACTGGTAATGGCAGGCCTGGTGGGTCTTTCATTATCTCCCTTACACACACGTCTGATTGCACAACATGTGATCCCACATGTGCCTCCATGACAATGCTACCCTTATGACTACTTGAGTGCATTAACTCAAAATCAGTGTCATTTTACATGGCTTCCAGACTGAAAGTTGCCTGTATTCAGCAGGAAAAAAAACAGGCATAAATTATCTGTCCTAGAATGCACCACAAAGGCACATCACACTCTTCAAATTACTAGAAGAACTACTTTGCTGATGATACATCCACTTCATGAACATAGCACATTTTCACCAAGTAACCAAGGTCTGCTTGGAAAACAGCATAGCCATTGCAGGTCTGAAGTGCTGAAAAGGGAGGCAACATGAAAGATTACCTTGGCCATAAATGTTATATTTGGTTAAGTCTGACTAAGTCCAGACTACTAAGTTCAGACTGCATAATCAGTCTTTCAAAGCAACCAAAGGAACGGGGGAAGGAAGAGGAAGAGGAATTCTTTATAAGCAATTTTCTCCAGTTTGCTTCATTCCTAGCCTGTGGGCACATAGTCTAGATATTCAGTGCATTAGCATTTACATGGAAATGTCCCCTAGCAAAGCAATTCTTCAGAAGCCTGCAGCAGTTGTAGAGATCACTATTTCTTTTCTTATCTACCCCATGGCCTCTGCAAACAAGGTTTCAGGAATTTATGAATGCTGTTTTCAATATTGTCTTAAGTAAATTGCATTGAAATGATTAAAGAGTAGTACCTCAGGGCTATGTACAGCTGGTGACATTCACAGCAACTTGCATGGAGCCTAAAGTTGTACGAGGGACTGGGCTGGCACATACTTATCTCAAGATGTGAAGACCATGACACTATTAGTGCCAGTTCAACTCCCTGTTCAGTTTACTGTTTACTGTCCATTCTGTAACCCTTCAGAACTGATTGCTCTGAGGCAAAGGTGCTTCCACTTACTTGTGCCTACTTCAAATCACTAATCATGAGAATAATGGAAACTGAGGTTTTTATTTTCTTTTGTGGCCACATAGGCTCAGCATTTCTATACCACATAGACATTTAAAACTGAGGAAGATAAATTAATTCGAAATTATGCTTACTATAACTCTACTAGGTACATTTTTGAGGTCTTAGGTAGGAGTTCTGCAGTCCAAATAATGAAGTAACTTTCCTATTAACAGATATAGGATAAAAGAATCATATTATAGGAGTATGTTTTATGTTTCTGATGTTGCTGCATGCTTCTTTGCATTCATTTACTTTTACTTTTTTTAAAGGATTAATATCAAACAGTGGCAATATCAAGTTTTTCATTCTGAACTCTTCCTCTCCTCCTCACTCTTAGTGCTGTTTCCAATCTTGTTCATTAAACATAAATTATTTAGGATCTTTCCTGTTTTCCTAATATATACATTCATCACAATGATGTTTCCATTGTCAATAGAGACCAAAGACTTTATTGCAGCACAAATACTTTAGTGTAAATATAAATAGTAGCAAAATTATTAATGTTCAAAATTCTAGGGATTAACTGAGAAAGAAATATTGTGTATCAAAATAAGAGGGGAAAAATTACTCTCTTTGGGTATAAAATGATTAATTAAAACATTATTTTATTGTTGGGAAACAATTAGTCATGAAATTTGTTTTCAGATCTAACTCATTAATTTACAATGTTACTGTTTTATTGAGAAGAGTGATAGTTACAGAGGTAAACAGCAAGGCCAAGAGGTCTGGGGATTGCTATTATTTAAAGTGAACCCTTGGTGATTTTATTCTGAAGATTTCTGTGATGATTTCGCTCATAGCAACCACATCCTTACGCACAAAATGTTGTTACCCTGTGCAGGTATCAGGTGCAAAAAATATTTCTGTTTTAAACTGAAAAACTAAGGCATGGAGTGAATGAAGCAAGCTTTTTCAGGAAGTTTGTCTGTTAAGTGTGAGTACTCAAAAAGCAATTAGCCTTTCAGAAGCACCATATTGTCAAAATGAATGCTCCAAGCTAACTTCTGTTCCAAGTATGAGTTTCTTTAGACCTACTATGAATCATGACCCAGATCAGATATGAGCCAAAAATGAACACAGTTACTGATGGATAGGCTTTAAACCTTACAGAAAATAGGTATCAGAAAAGAAAGAACAGTCCCACAGTATAAACCTGTGTTAATCCTGCTCTATTAAAAACCTGATTCAGGCTTTGGATTCACAGGACAACAACCAACCACTGAGAAAATAAAAAAGAAGAAAAAGAAGTGATCAGCTTTTTTGGCAACATGGACAGTTTGAACTGAGTGTACTCTCAGCCAGCTTGCCAATGACATCAGGCTGTGTGGTGCGGCTGACACACTGGAGGGAAGGGATGCCATCCAGAGGGATCTTAACAACCTTGAGAAGTGAGCCCATGAAAATCTCATGAAGCTCAATAAAGCCCAAGTGCAAGGTCCTCCATATGGGCCAGAGCAATCCCAAACACAAATACTGACTGGGCAGAGAATGGAGAGTGAACAGCCCTGAAGAGAAGGACTTGGAGGTGTCGGTTGATGAGAAGCTTAACATGAGCTTGCAATGTGCACTTGCAGGCCAGAAAGCCAACTGTGTCCTGAGCTGCATCAAAAGAAGTATAACCAGCAGATCAAGGGAGTGATTCTGCCCCTTAATTCCACCATGGTGAGACCCCACCTGTGTCCAGTTATGGAGCTCCCAACAAAAGGACATAGAGCTCCTGGAGAGAGTCCAGAGGAGGGCCATGAAGGTGATCAGAGGGCTGGAGCACCTCTCCTATAAATACAGGCTGAAAGAGTTGGGGCTGTTCAGCCTTAAAGCAGCCTTTCAGTACCTGAAGGGGCCTACAGGAAAGCTGGGGAGGGACTTTTTACAAGAGCATGTAGTGACAGGACAAGAGGTAATAGCTTTAAACTGGAAGATGGTAGATTTAGGTTGGACATTAGGAGGAAATTCTTCACTGTGATTGTTGTGAAACACTGAAATAGGTTGCCCAGAGAACCTGTGGAAGCACCATCCCTGGAAGCATTTAAGGCCATGTTGGGTGAGGCTTTGAGCAACCTGGTCTAGAGAGAGGTGTCCCTGCCCATGGCAAGGGAGGCTGGAACTAATGATCTTTAATATCCTTTCCAAACCAAACCATTCTATGTTTCTGTGACTATATGATTAAACTCTAAATGAACCAGACTCTAATTTATTTTTTTTTAACCTTTTGCATGCTTTTGTATGTGTTCCAAGTGTAGTCACTAAAAGGACAGGAAACAGTTCTGCTCTTTAAAGGTTACTTTTTATGTTGGGAATCTTAATAATTTCAGCCTACTTCTCATACTAGTATGGAGAATAAACCATAAAAATATAACTTCCTCTTGTATTAGAGATTTTAATAGCAGACTTTTATTAACAAAAACCCCAACCCCCCCAAAAAAACAACTCCCGGCTGTTTATAGATACGTTAAGCCCTCATCAAAACTGGTATGGGCTTAAATGTCATATTTATGGTAAAATGCTATACCCAGTGTTCTAGTTGGCTGCATGAAAACTTTAATATTGTCTATTATACTCACAACTGAAGATTAAAAGATTAGAACAAACTCTCTACAATGTAAGGCTGGGCGAAATAGCTGGTTGGCAGATGATTGTATTTCCTCACACCCTGGTTCCTCCCTACTTAAAGATATGTGTTGCAAGACACCAGGTTTTACCCCTTTCACAAAATGCATTTTTGAAATTATTACTTACGTTTTCTCTCTGTGATGTTTTAAATAAAGTGTTTATACAGCTTTTACGTAGAACTTCATCAGAGCACATTAACCAGTAGAAAATATGTACTTTATTAATCAAAATTTCTTTTGAATACCTCTTTTGACTGACTAAAGAAGGGTGTAATTATTCACTAAAACTGCAGAAATTCTTTGATTGGTTTCATTTATTTGAACAACTCAAGTATTTGTGTGGATATTCTTCCAACTTTTTTTGGTACGTCTAAAAAGAAATTCAGTTACAAATAAACCATCAAGTCACATTACATTCAGCGATAGTAATTTTCCTACTAACAAGTTTCAAGTCAACAGTAAAGATTAGTCTGCATTGAAATCTCATGGATGTTTTCAATATTACGTTGGAGGTGGAAGTAGAGGTCATTCTTAAAAACCGGTACTACTGAAACTAGCATGAAAAAGAAAATTCTTGGAGCACTGCTGAATGGCAAGTGAAATTGGTCCTTACATTTCAGACATTTAATGAAAATTGAATCATCTCCAAAACCTACAATTCACTTCCAATCAGATACTGCTCTCCAACAACACAGTAACAATTACCTAGGTGCTTCATCCAGTTACACATTTTCCCTATTTTTAGGCATGTTTGCAACTCTGTTGTCTTCAGCCAGGGATTCAGAACAGCTGTGACACCGGTATAAAGTGGCAGAATCAAACCAAAAACCTATTGGCACAATGCCTTCCCTCCTGAATAAAAACTATTTTTCCTTCTTTCCCTCCCTTTTTCCTTTCTTTTTTTTCTTTAAAAAGCTAGTTCTTCAGCAAATCATCTTAGTAAAAAAAAAGAATTCCAGAATCTATTTCAAGTTTTTGTCACTATTTGTTATCCTAGTCTCTTTGTAAAAGTTGCAACGTTTAACACATTTTTGACATTTCCTCAAGGACATACAGTCTATTCCACAAAAACTGGGTAGTGAATCATATAAACTTAATGACTGCTTAATTTAAGAAATGTGGTCGACTTCCATTAAGTGCATTCAGCTTTCAGTTTCAAGTCAAAAGCATCCAAATCAATATTGCAAAGAACTTCCATTTAAGCCTATAATCAATACTTGCCAATGCTGAATGAACATCAATTATTAACAATGGATGTGGTTTGGGTTGTTTTACTTATGCCTGCTTTTAAAGTATTATAAAGGATTACTCCTGCCAAGTGCATCCATTGTACACAGTCCTGAACATAAGAAAATAGTAAGTCAGAATTACTTACTAGCCCCACATAGCCCTGGCTGGGTTCTAAATTTTTACATTGAGATAAATTTTTAACCCTATGGCTTCTGTTAAATCTGAACATCATAGTCATGGAATGCACTTTTGCTTCCAACTTCAGCTCAAATTCTAGTTTCCAACACCGTTGCAGTATGTTTATCCTCTGGCCTTTATTTTGGCTCCACTCAAATTGATCATCCCTCCATTTCCTATTGGTTGAGCACTGGCAAATGAATCAATGCAGGATAGAAAAAATACTTGTCTTCAGTTCAGTGACCTGGTTTTAGATCCAAACCCAGTATGTTGTGGAAATGCAATTGCAGAAACATTGCAGAAAGTTTATAGAACATAATAGTTTGGGTTGGAAGGCACCTTTAAAGGTTCTGTCCAGTCTCTTTCTCCTTTGACGTTCCATGTACTCAGGAGGATATAGTGTGGCAGAAAGACAAAGGATATATTCCTAATAAAAATATTCTGTTGCAAAACTTGGAGACCTAATTTTAAAGCATTGCAGACTCACTGAAGAAAAGTATACCAAAAAGGTTAATCTAGGGAGAATAGTATTTCAACAGCATTTGAGTTGCTTGGGTTGAAAGAGTGAAACACCAGCCTAAGCTATACTTGTAGTTTACCTCAGCTGTTAGCTAAACTCCACACAGCTGCTCACTCACTCTCCTCTGGTGGGATGGGGTAGAGAACCTGAAGAGTAAAAATGAGGAAACTCATGTGTTGAAATAGACAGTTTAATAGATAAAGCAAAAGCCACATGCACAAACAAAACAGAACAAGGAATTAATTCACTACTTCCCACCTGCAGGCAGGTATTCAGCCTTCCCAGGAAAGCAGAGCTCCATCAGGTGTAATGGTTACTTGGGAAGACAAACACCGTCACTCATGATGTCCTCCCTTCCTACTCCTTCCCCCAGTTTTATATGCTGAGCTTCACATCTTACGGTGTGGAATATCCCTTTGGTCAGTTTGGATCAGCTCTCCAGGCTGTGTCCCCTCCCAGCACTTCCTGTGCATTCCCAGCCTCCTCACTGGTAGGGTGGTGTGCGAAACAGAAAAGCCCTTGGCTTTATGTAAGCGCAGCTCAGCCGTAAGAAAAGCATCTCTGCATTATCAACACTGTTTTCAGCACAAATCCAAAACGTGGCCCTGTATGAGTTACTGTGAAGAAAACTAACTCTGTTCCAGACAAACCAGCACAGCTAGACATCCCAAATAATACGAAAGTTAATTTAATCACTTCCTTTGATGAACACTATAGTCAGATCTCAAAGCTGGAGCCTGCCCGGCTTGAGCTGCCCGAGCCTAACACCGGAGCGGCAGCCGCACCGGACCGGAACCGCAGCTGCAGCCAAACCGGACCGGAACCGCAGCTGCCCGCCCGGCCCGCCTGCCGCTCTGCCCGGGTACTGGAGGCCGGCGCGACTCACAGAGGAGCCGCGTCCGCCTGCCTGCCTGGTGCTGGGGGGTCATCCCTGGCACCGGGAACCCCTACGGACCTGCTGCCGAGCCCTGCCGCTGGAAGAGAAGCCGCATCCCAGGAACCACTCGCTACGGAAGGGTAAACGCTCCCTCCCTCCCACTCTGTAACTTTCCTGCCGGGCTCAACTCCTACCCTTTCACTCCATTGATTCCACACCTCCCCCTCGCAGTGTACATTTAATAAGACCATAGTACCTTTGAATTATTTTCCTGATATGTACCTAGCCTACCTCTCCTGAACCTTGGTCCCTCAGTTTGTATTAACCCTTAATCAACCTGTTGATTCGCAGACTAAGCGTTGGTCTCGGTGACAATCTGTGAGCGTGGTGAGGACGGGTATTCTAAAATACTCTAAAACACGGTCCCGCAGCGGCCGTTCCTCTGTCAGAGGCGAACGCCACGTGTGGCCCTCGGGTCCATCCACAAACCCTCCCCGCTGGGGTGAGGGGGGAGTCACAGAAGCCCCTGACAGCTGGTACCCCTGGCATCGGCTGGGGACAGCTGGTTATTGAGAATAGAGGTTGATAGATCTTTAATGAAACGTGACAAAATATATAATGAAAAATGGAGATATCGAAGAATAACATTACACAAAACTCAACTTGTCCCACCTGAATGAAATAACTTTAGATTTAATGTAAATAACTTTCAGTCAGAGATCAGAAATGCGGAATACATTTCCTGGACTAATCCAACCTCCCAAAACAAAAGGACTTTTCACAACATGACCTAATCTGTAAATGTGAGGTAAATGCCTCCTTCAGCAGTTTCAGCCAGGGATAATTTCTTCCCATAAAATACCAGTGCCTTCTCAGGACAGCAGTGGGATCGTATTCAGCCACACACTGCCTGCAGAGGCCCAGGAATGTCACAAAAGATGTTAGTTACTTTTAAGATTTTTTTACTTATCTCTGTCTGAGAAGCCATGATTATGATCACGAAGCTGAGTAGAGAGAAACATAACCAATGGCATAAACATGTATACATGTATCATATACAGCTTCAATGAGGGAGACCCTCACCCAAACACTATAGTCTCTGATCTGGTGCCTTGCTCTCCACTCGTATTTCAAGGCAGACATCAGTCTGCAAGCCTGGCTGCTACACAGGGCCATGGCTTCTCTCCAGGTTTACCAAAGCCCCAAATAAACTGTAGCCCTGCACAGTGCAAGCAAGTGTACTGTTTTGCTTAATGTGGTAATTCTGGAAAAACTGCTATGATAACATTATTAGAAGTAGCAGTTTTATTACATAGTATGAGTTTTATATCTACACTTTTTTAGTTATTTATTGAAATACAGCTGTAGAACAGAATATTTCTTACCAATTCAATCTATACTTTTTTGCTTGATAGGCTTCTATAAACTGTCTCTCAATATGTTCTTCTTAACAGGGATACCAGTAGTATTCAAACTCCAAATTAGAGATAGATTCTATGTTGCTTTCACTATATGAAAAGCATATCCTTTTTTTAATTTTTTTTATTTTTTTTTTCAGTAAAAGTTTGACACATTGCATTTCATTTCATTCTTCTGATGTCATTGTTTTGGATTAGAGCAACGGGTTTTTTGGTTGCAGGGGGTCACAGGGTTGGCTCCTGTGAGAAGCTGCTGGAAGCTCCCCTGACTTCAGTTCCAGCTCCACCTCTGGCCAGTGCTGAGCCGCTTAGGGAAACCGGGTGCAACTCTGCGAGTAACACATTCAAGAAGTGGAAAACGAAACTGCAAAAAGACCTGCAGGGCACAGGAGACGGAGACGTGAGAGCAACGCTGCAGCAGAGATACCAAACTTGGTGAAGGAGGAGGGGGAGGAGGTGCTCAAGCAGAGGTTCCCCCACAGCCTGTGGTGAGATGGCAGTCTGTCCCTCTGCAGCCCATGGAGCACGCTGGAGCAGTTAGGACCACGGCGGGGCAAACGTGGATCTGCAGCCATGAAGGACCATGTGACAAGAGAGGTGACTGTTCCTAAAGCAGGCTGTGCCTCTGTGGGAAGCCTGCCCTGGATCAGCCTGGTCCTGAAAGACTGCACTTCATGGCAGGAAGTAATGTTGGAGCAGTTCATGAAGGGCTCTATCCCATGGGAGTGACCGTGTGGTAGAGCAGGGGAAGGCTGTGAGGACTCCTCCCACTGAGAAGGAAGGGGTGGCAGAAAACAACATGTGATGGACTGGTGATAAACCTCTACTCCTGTCCCCCCTGTTCTATGGAAGGGGAGACAGGAGTGAATTAATTTGGGGCTAGGAAGAAGCAGAGAGGGAGGGATTCAAGATCTCATCTTGTTTTCTTTTTATCCTGTTCTGATTTTTTTTTTTTTCTCCACATTGATTATGTTTTGCCTGTGACCATAACTGGTGAGTGAAAACCTCCTGGTCCTTGTCTCAATTCACAAGCATGAGCATTTAGTTGGCTTATCTTCTCCCTGTCACACAGTGTTGGGGGGTGGGGGGGGGGAGTGAATGGATGCCTGGTTGTTACCAGCTGCGCCTAAACCACGACAGTCATTCTGCCTGAACTTACTTGTCAGTGCTTCAATTTAAAAATATCTGCAAATCTTTTGTGTTGAGAGTGTCTCTTTATCACTAAACAAAAGGTGGTTTATTTGTATCTTAAGACTTTGAGTAGAAGTGTCAGATGCTATTGCAGCCCTAAAGGTATAAGTAGATCAATGCAGAAAAATGCTAACAAGTGGGGAGTGAAAAATTGTGCTTTTACATTAACACAAGAAAGTTTTACTTAACATTATATATGCAAGATTTTCCAGGAGACATCAGCACATAAACTACAGAATTCTGATGAAATTAGGTCACACAGGAATAAAACCTCCTCTTTTGTAAGATGTGCTATTCATTCATGCCTAAATTCTTTCTTTAGACAGTCTCTATCTTTAGTGATTGTGAAGAAAACTCAGAAATGTGAATTAAACATAAATCAAAACAGCCAAAGAGAGAAGAGGAAAAATCAAATAATTTCTTACTCTCTGATAAAAAATATTTTTTCTGTCAGTTTCTTTTCCAGTTTGGATTTTGGTGGAGCTTGAACTGCAGTTTGAAACACAATGATAACAAAGATTTCGGCAGAACTGGATAGGACATGTTCACCACAAAGTAATGGGAATTATGTTTTCTCTGTAGTATGATGTGTGAATTATATGCTATGTTTTTAACTTCTACCTCTCCTTCCTTCGTGAGGACTTCTACTTTAAGTGGATCTCCCTACTGCAAGGACACTGATTCTTTTTTTTTTTTTTTTTTTTTTTTTTTTTCCCCCTCCATAGTATACCCATTAGGAATGCTTTTTACCTCAATATAATAGAGACCATCAAAGGCAACAGTATATGGGGACCTGCTAGTTCAGCTACTAAGATACCAGGCTTCACTTGCGTTCCTGTGGATGGGAACTAAATTTAGGGTGTCTGGTTGGTCGTATTTTTTAATATTTGTAATTTTACTGTTAGTGAATATAATACCTCAGATCATGAGAATTCCCAATGTGAGTGGGACTGGGATAAAAGCAGATTTTGGTTCTGGGATCAGGACCTCTGCTGGCACCTTGGCCTCTTTAAAGAGGGAGAGATTATATTGCACCAGTATTTCTTTTGTAGCTTCAGACTGATAGTTATTTTGTGAAAGTAAATACAATTTAGAAAAAAGAAAAATCAATGTATCATGTACATATATGCAACAGTGAGCAAGAAGGCATGAATTAAAGTAGTCAAAGGGCAGCATGTTTTACACCATTGAATAAATGCTACACAAGAAATGAAGATAAAGGAGATGAAAAAAAATCTGCTTTTCTTGAAAGCAGAAAATATATTTTATTACAATATTTTAAGATTTTTTGTTTAAGTTTTTTACATTTGGAGCAAAGACAGAAAATGCTAACTATCCTACACAATTACCCATCAAACACTTCTTAAAGAGGAAAGAGAACTAAGTGCAGCTATTCTTTAACCAAGATAAATACAAGAGGAGTACAAAGAGACAAATCTTTTCAACAGTCCTATTGACACAGTCTTTAGGTCAGTTTTTAAATAAATTTAGATATAAGCACCCCCATATCTGAAGAAAGGAGTGAAGCTTCCAGTAGTAATAATGGAATGAAACAAAGGAGATAAAAATGAAGCTGGTGATCATGATGGTGTTGTAATTACAGTCATGCTTAAAAAAGGCCTGATTACATACCAGTAGGAAAGCCTCATAAGAGACAAGCCTTCAGAATTTGGAATGGAGTAAGAAAAAATTCCGTTATTTCTTTAAAAAAAAAAAAATTCAAACTCAATCTATATTTAACATTCAGACTAAAAGTGTATCTTGATCCTTTAAATATTTCATAGTTTAACTCTGCATGTCAACTGATAGGAGATGAGTGTGGTATTTAGGCTATAAAAGAATCACTAGACTCTCCACTGTCCAGCTCAAGCAATAACTCTTTCTTCTTTTGGAATGACCATAAATTGTGACATGTAAATAATGCATTTTATGTATACTAAGTTTCTAATCAGATAGCTATGAAAGACTTTCTATTAGATCGCTTTCTGCTTTACCTGATCCTTAGATGACAATGTGTGTTAAGATGTGAAGTTCTTCTGTCACTGCAATGTAGTCTGATCAAAAGAATTTGTGTACTTTATTTCTGAAAGAAGACAATTTTTTTCACAGATCCGACTAACATATGGTAAAGGCAGAGAGGTCCTGCAAAACTCAAATGATGTGCAGTTGTCTTTTTAAAAAATAAGTGAGTTTTTTTCCTTAATTCATTATAATTTAAACCATAAATGAATTCTTCACCTAGCTCAAGTTCATTCAGTTAATGATATCTCACCTACCTATAGAATAGCAAACCTGAAAATATTTGGGCTTGATTCTATAGCTAGTGGTTCTCTGCTGACCTGCAAAGCTGTCAAGGTTCTGTGGCCTGTCAAGTGCCATGAGTCCCCTCAGTACCAGAACAATCTACATGAAAATTTATGGATTTAGGTTGTTTCATTGTAGGTAGAAAATTTCTTTCCAGATTTTGGATTAGTATACAAAAAAAAGAAAAATAGTCAGACCTTATCAGTGTAATCTGTTGGAAAGTTCAGAAAAAAAAGCAACATGAATTCAGTGTTCTTTGACAAATCTATCATTCTGAGATCACAGAGAAATCAGTTTTAATTTCTTATGGCCATCCTTACTCTCAAGTTTCTCTGTAATCCCAAACAATGCTCATAACTGCTCATATAGAACAATATATTTTATAGGATCAAGATAATGCCCTTCCTGATTCACTTTGCACTTGATCCAGTGAAAGATTTAGGGTAAGCTCCAGATCACCAGCTTGGGATTTCAGTAGAATTTGGGTACCACCTTCACAAAACTGCTGGACTATCTAGGTGCACTGAGTATCTGCCTTCCTGAAAGTTTCTGTAAGTTCCTCATTTTGGGGACATGCGTTTTTAGACAATTTTTGTATGGAAACATAGGCACCAAAATCTGCACTTGTTTCAGGTTGAATACAATGCTTAAGTATGTACATGCCTGGTTTATTCTTAAAAGATGTCAGAGTAACTCAGTCAGATAAAACCCTTTGAGAGCATATTTGGCATTTATTCAAAGAGAGTCCAGTTCTTGCCATAATGGTAATAAGAGTGAAAACATTGTTAAGGGAGTGAAAATGTGATCTCTGGCATCTCTCAGGTACCATGTTTCAGGAAGGCACTTAAACCCACTAAGATTTTCACTCTTGATAGAAAATAATGTTTACTTCTCTTATTGAAGTGTGGTTATAATGGAGCCAGAGTTCTGGGGTCAAAATAATAAAAAAAACATATAGTTAAATTCACATAGTCAGTTTAGGTAATGGTGATATGTTTTCTATAGTGTTTATGGATTTTAAATTAGAATTTCAGAAGGCACAGACACACAAACCTCTTCCAAACCATATAGCTAGAAGTAGCCCTATTGTTCTGAGTCCCTCATCCATTTGAGTTGCCTCAAATAACTGGAAAATGCTGGGAAATGTGACTAGTCAATAGCTAGAACATTTCTAACGACCTAAGCTATTTTTTTTGTAATTAGCATTTTTTTGCTATGTGTTTTCCCTTTATAAGATCATGTAAAGATGTTGCGCTTATACATCCATCGAACCTTCATTCTTTTTTTTTTCAGAATTCTCTTTCCCAGTACTGTTGCTGAACATTTATTAAATTTTCTTTAATTCATGCAACATCGTTAGTGTTTTTAATCAGATTACATCAGGTGTTGGTTTTTTTCCTGTAGAAAATGAAGGGTTCTGTGCCCTAATGCGATATGCATGTTTTTACTAATCTTCCATAGTTCTGAGATTTTTTGGTTTTAATATTTTAATTAGTTTTTAGGAGTGTCTTCTTTTTGTATATCTGTTATCATTTACTGGTTTTGCTACACATTTGCTACATTTTTTGCAGTAAGGTGTTGTATGTCTAAGTTCCTCAGTTTTCATCATTTGAATTTCATTCATTTGAATATTTTTGTCTTCCATTTGCTGTAATTCTCTTTACCTCTCTGTTCTCTTGGATATAATCTGAATGTTTTCTGTGAATTTTGACTCAGGCTTCCTGCTTCAGCAACATAGATAATTTTTTTCTGAAGGCCTGAGTGGTTATCAGTCTGTATTCATTACTGTACATCAGTGACGTAATGGATTTGGAGTAGAACTCACTAATTTATTTATTTTTTTAATTGAATTTCTTAACATACTTTATTTTACTAAATTACATACTTTATACTAAATTTTGTACTCTCCAAAATATCCTTTCTGATATACTTTTCTTTGATCTTCTGAAATCCCCCTTGCAGTAATAATAAACAGTTTTCTTCAAGGTTGTCAATTAAATAATTGTTTTAGGGAGCCGGCTTGTTGAGCTCAATTTTTTGTTTTGTGTTGTAAGATAATTTAAAGCTAGATTTGTTATTAATATAGCCATAATTCAAGATGGATTTATATATTTATTTGTTTGGGGTTTTTTTGTTTGTTTATTTTTGCTCAAGTGCTTCGATATGAGTGACCTCAATTACTTTATGAGTAAAAGCCGATAGATCTTCAATGGAAAGTCTATGGATTGCTAACCCAGTTGCACACATGCAGTATGAGGTGATAAATTGAGCAAAAGGAAGCAAGATTGTTGTTCTACACTACTTCAGTATTGATCAGGTATGCAGTAGCACAGAATAGCTCATTTTCCTCTGTCATCTGTCAGATTTGGTTTTGTGGTGGTTTCTGTCCTGCTGCCTGGGAAAACATCCTATCTTCCATTTGACCAGTCACATATCCAGCCTATTTCTTGTTCAATATCTCCAATGACATGCTTAGAGTTTTATTTTCCAGTCACACTTTGTGCAATGATGATTGTTGTTTTTTCTTACTAACTGTATCCTGGACTGTATTCTGGGCTATATTTCATTTTCTCACTTTTCATTCTTAATACTAATGGTAATAACAATAACTGCTACTAATACGGTATGACCTGTGTTGGTGGTTGAGAATATCTTGCTCAATCTTGATTATGATGTGAATTTTCTACAGAAAAAAACTAGTGTCTAGATACACTAAAAAGAGGAAAGCGCAATTGGTGCTTTAGCAGTATGAGTTATTTCACTGTGTTGGTTGTCCAGATTGATGAAGTACCAAACCGAGGCCCCATTTGTCTGCACTGTGAAGTGGAACATTTTCATTGTGTTAAAGGAACAGTTCTACCATAGATTTCCCTTGTGGAGAAGATCAGTTTTCAAAGAAAGCTGAGTAATCCGTATTTATTGACTGTGGGATTCACCTACTTAGGGAAATAGAATAAACCATAATCAAGATAAAGTACCAGTTAATTTATCCAGGAGATAGCCATCTCTGAAGCAGTTTCTTTGCAATCTTTGCCTACAACATTGACTTTTGTAGAGGATACAATTAATCCTCTAACATAACCAAGAGTAACAGCTGATATCCTGGAACACAGTCTTGTGTTTAAAACTCACTGTTCTTCATGAAGTGTATGTTCTATAATACGTATGTCCATATAAATATGTATCTTAACTACTTATGTTTTCATAAGGTTTCAGTTGCTTTGGGGAGAGGAAAGTCTGGTTGCAAAGTAAGTGGCAGAGTATGTCAGATCGCAACAGGTTTGATGGATGTTTATGTAAGTTTCGAAGATAGCGTTGGTTGAAGGAGTGCACTTTGTTTTATGCATGAAGAATCTCTTTGAATCTGTATTTCATTAAAGAATGCTGTCAAAAACATTTGGTGAGCCTGAGTTTTTCATCTTCCGAGTGCTTGGACTCATATTCAGAAAATGGGGGTTCCTTCCTTTCTGAAAATCAAGCCTTCCTCAGAGTCTCAGTTTGGGAATCAAAAGTATTAGGGGTGTGAAGTATCTTCTTCCAGGTTTAGCTGCTTAAAAAACAAGTATCTAGTTCGAAGCAGTCATCCAGCTCCGTCTGTAGCTGGCAGGAAGAGATAAGTGAAGGCTAAAGCAGTGATATGAAAGCTGGAAAAATACATAATGTAATTAATGTAGCTGTGCAAGTGACATAACAAAGAACCTGAGAGTGTGATTGACAAGCAAACAAAAAATAGACTAAAAAGCAAGAAGTCTTTAGTCCTTCATCGGTCTGAAAAGTTCTACACAAATACCTGTGCTGCAGTATTGTAAGTAAGAAGATGCATAGAACTAGTAATGTGCATATATGATCTTTAAAGATACGGAGTGTGATCTAAACATTGTGCTACTAATTGCTAATGTTTGTGTGTATATGGATAAAATTATATCAATAAATGAAAAGTAAATCTGTATTGAAAACCAATAGCACAATATATGCTACAACAGAGGTGAATCATTACACTGAAGTTTCTCTGGGGAGATGGGGAACCTGGTGTACCCAGAGAACCCATTTACCCCAAGGAGATGAAACTGGTCAATGTGAGAAAACAGCTGGGTTCAGCAGGAGGTAGATGAAGGAGAGTACAGCCAAACAAAACCAACCTAGAAAGCTGGTTCATCCAAAATAGCTGGGAAAATTACTCTTTCTAAGAGGTCATCTTCCACTGATCACAGACCAAGGCTAATAGGCCAGTTTCCATTAGAATCTTTGCTTTTGGGGAGTTCTAGTGCAGCCCATTCTGAGTGCATCAGAGTGAACTGTTGATGCCAGCAGAATTTGCATTAATGTCAGCAGAGCAGTAACATTAGCCATGCAGCTGAAGACACAACTTTAAAACTGAAATCAACATTTAAGTCTGGCATATGCACCACTAATTATCATAATTAGTGCTGCAGGACAAATACCTGGACCTTCAGTCACTAGTCATCTATAGATGGTAGTAACTATGCAGGAACAAATTGTGCTTTGAAGAAAACTAGAGACTTGTTTTAATATCTTGGTCATACACACTGTAACACATAGAACTATCACCGTTTGACTCAGGTCCGACAATGCTCTCAAACCCCTCTCCCTCCCACCCAGGTAGGGAAGGAGAGAGAGAGAAAAAGAGAGAGACTTGGCTGGATTGAAAACTAAACTACACATTTTTAATTAAATACTAATGAATGATATAAGAAAATATATATACAATTATATACAAATATGTTCACATATGAGCAAAAGCCTCATGCCTCCCCACTCCACCCCCAGCAGCTCCCACAGCACTCCCCTCAGCTGGAACAGTCCCGAGAAATTCTGGAGCTGCTGCTGGAGAAAGCAGAGTGATGAGAGTCAGGAGAGCTCGAGCCTGGGGGTCAATGGTGATGGATGGATGGAGTCCTCCCCTGATGCCGGCCATGGATGGAAGAGAAGGGAAGAAGAAGGAGGAAGGAAGTTGTCTTCTGTGATCTCTGAGCTTACGTAGATATATGGAATGGAATATCTCTGGCCAATTTTGCTGTCTGTCTAACTCAGCCTCCTATGGGGGGGGGTCATAGATCTCTCCCCATAGTGTCTGAGCTGGCAGAGTGAAGGTGCGACCTTGAAGCCCCAGCAGTTACAAAATCATTCCACTGTCTTATCAGCCTTAGAGCATATTGTTACTGGTTAAGAAAAAGCTTACTGAAGGAAAAAAAAAATCAGTAAAAGGAAAATTGGCCTCATCCTGGCTCAAACCAGGACAAGAACTTACACTGGAGGTAAATTAATTATTCAGTCTTTCAGTGATTACTGCATAAAATCGAAAGAGAAGGAAAGAAAAAGAATATTATAATTTCCCTTCTGGGAATATTAGACATGTAATAGAGATCACATATTTATCAGATAGACAATAAATTCTCCTTCTACTTTATGATGGAATGCTTTCTGACTTTCACAGGCTTGTTTAACCAGTGTATTTCCTTAATCACCTTTCAGTTCACTAACACCGCAACCATCCCAAAGCTGGTCCATCTGTTCTTCCCTATGTTACTTGTGAGATGAAGTGGAATAATTTATTTCAAGTACAACTGCAGAGTAAATCATTGGATGGGCTTCTGGTGGACTTGAAGGTCAAATCTTAAAATCTCTGAAGACGTTTAAATTAAATTAAAGTAAGTTCTTATAATTATTTGGATACTCAGTGCAATTTCAATACTTAATTAAAAAAATAAAAGGGCTCCCACCACTATCAGAAATTTTTATGTAGTTTCTGGTTTTCACTTTTTATATTTAACAAATTCAGACTACACAAATTCTCAGATGCCAATGCAGAAGGAACAATGCTGTTCAATAGCACAGCAAAACAGAATAGTTTGGTATACAAAATAACAACAAAGTATGTCTGTTTTGCCAGGATAATATATCTTTAAAGGTATCATATAAGTCATAACATAAATTAATTTGTGTGAATTTAGATATGTCCCTTAATTTTAAACAGAAGGTAAGGAACAAATGTAACACATTGCTGTCACATTTCCTTTAGTTTCCTTAAAAAACAACTATCTTTGAACCAATTCTCTACTGTGTTACTCCTGTTTTAGAATGGTGCATTCTCTTACAATAAGCAGAGCTATTCAGTAGTAAAATACTGTTGAATGAGGTACTTTTAGTACCTAATTTATTTACCTCTGGATGACAGTTCGCAAAATAGACAAGCTCCAGTACATGCCACCAGTGTCATTATTGCCAGGTTGTGTGAATTTCACTTCTCAGCTGAGGCCTGCTAGTAGGGAACAGGGAAACTGTGGAAAACAACTGGAAAACATGCCCTTCAATAAAAGCATAAAAAAAAAAATAAAACAGTGGTTTTTGTAAATGGTCAAAATAGTACTGATATGGAGTCATAATTTATACACTTTTCTTTACAACAGAACTGTGTTAGGTGGCATAGAGAGATGGGATGTTGGCTGCCTAGCAGGTGAGTTGGGGTTGGAAGGAGGTCCTATCCCTGCTGCTGCCCCAGCACCAGGGCTTTCTCAGGGGTGATCCAGCCCCACAGAACAAGGGACACCCAGCACCAGGAGTCAGTGGAGAGGCTTTCTGGGTCGCCCTGCAGAGAGAGGGTATTGCTGAGTGGTACAGCACTTGCTGTGGGAAGAGGAGAAGAGCATTTCAAGATTGCAGAGGACATATAATGAGATATTTTGGTATGGAAAGGGAAGGATTATGATGTTTTGGTGAGAAGCAAGTGTTATTTATATTCACACCAATACCAGGCTCCCAAACCATGTGTAGAAACTGCTCTACTGTTATGCACTTTACCAGGAAGATATGTCCCAATCTACTTGATCCTTTCATTCTTTAATAGGGACTATTACTCGGCTCTATAAAAAGAAACAAGGTTGATCTAAGTTGTCTCTCATTTTTCCATAGGTCCAGGTGGGGAATAATGTGCTTGGTGCTTTTTAACATGAATCAGATCTTTACATCCACCTGGAGTTTGATGATCTGAGTCAATCAGTTACATTCAGCTTGGGTGAGGGGAAAGCGGGAAAAATGTATTCAGCACTAAGCTATGTCACCTAGACATCAAAGAAGTTCACACAGCCTTAGAAATTGCACACAAACAGCACCTACTTCTTTACAGAATGTCTTTTGTGTTGTATTGCTTGACCTCTTTTTTTGTGGCCACTCAATGTAGTGTGAATATGGTGACCATTCCCTACAGGTTTGCAACAGTTTTAAACATGGGTTAAATTTTAAGCCCTGAACTACTTTGAAGTGTCTTTTCAAGTGACAACAGCATGAACCACTCTTGGAGAAAACAAAAAAGCTCAAGGTAGGGGTTGCTGTATTTCTAAAACTGGAAAATACAAGACTTCACAGAGCTGAAGTTTGGCTTTTTAATTTCACCAGGGAGCAAGTTCACAACTTTCCAACCTGTCACTTGCCTTTGGAATTCATCAGACACCTCATACTGCCAGAACTGTCACATGGACTTTCTGAGAAACTAAAAGAGAGAGAGAGGAAGGAAAAAAAAAAAAGAAAAAAAAGAAAAAGAAAAAAAAAGTTTTTAGTCAGGGATAGATGTTCCCTTTGACCTGAGCCGTTAACAAAGGAAACCTGAGGTTATTCTGGTTAGGAGAAACTGGTAATAGAGCTTTTGCTTCCTTACAAAGAATTCATAAAGAGCTATTCTCTGAACACAGTAGGAACCACACAGTGGAAGCATGGATTAAGAGTTACAAGCATGGAGACCTTCAGAAAATATTTGCTTCCTAAACAGGCTCTTACACAGTTTCACAGCTGAGAATTTATCTAAGGAAAATTCAAATATATTTTTAGGATGCATAACAATTTGAAAATTGATCAGATATCCTATAGCCCACCAAACGTGTTTTAATCAAAAGGAAAACCAAACCAAAACAAATATGAAAATATATTAATTTAAATAAAATTTTATTTTATTTGGGTAAAAAAAACCCTAAATCCACAATCAAACAGAAGAAACAACAGAAAAAAAAAATCAACCAACAAACTCCAACCACAAAAAAAAAACTAAAAACCAAAATAAAACAAAAACCAAAAGAACTAAAATGCCAAAAACCAAAAAAACTCAGGTTAATTTGATTTATTTTATTATAAATAACTGGAGCACTTATTTTGTTCGTTATTTCCATTTCCATTTCCATCTCCCTCTATAATCAAGACAGAGAAAAATATGCAACATTTATTACTGTATTTACAATTTACTCTGGGATACTCAAGATTCCTTTCATCTTGTGTCATGGGAGTAGAACAGCTTCTGCCTGAAGAAGGTTAGCCTCCTTTAAAGCATGTCAGTCAGCCACTTCATGTCCAGTCTTCACCACAGTATGGGCACATAGGCTTAATTTGGTACAAACTTGCCTATGTGCTGCATGTGCAGTATTTTCTTCTCTGCACCTCTCATGTGACTACAGCACAACTGTGCCTCATCCCCTCACCATGGCATTGCCTTGCCACATCCAATTAGATATCTAGACTAATTATGATGCTTAGAGGATGTGCTGAATGTCAGGAGGTTCACTATGAGCCTTCTACCATGCTGGAGATTTTAGAAGCTGGAGCAGGTGACCCATGGCCCCCTCTGTCTTGCTGGATGAGGTGGGCACTGGAGTGCTTGGCAGGTTTCATCTCAGTGAGAATATCATGTACTCCAGAGTTATTACAGGAGCAATCTCATGTGAACATAATGTAAGCAGTGAGGGAAAAAAGCAATGGGGAACAATTAAAAATGAAATATGTGTAGCAGGATGCTCCATCTCTGTGTGCCTGCCTCAGTTTCCCTTTATGACTCAGTTTTGCAGTCCTGGGCCTGGAGTGAAAACATTCATATGGGCCTAGCAATTTCTGAGCTGTTAACAACCTTGAAAGTACAAACAGAAGGCCAAGCTGATGTTCTTAACACCAGTTGCTCTCTGGTGTTGAAGAAAACTGAACACAGCCTAATCACAAATAGGCCCAAAGTGGAGACAAAACAAGAATGAACACATAAACAAAAGAGTGTGCTTGGTGAAAACAGGTCCTTCTTGTTTTTTTCCACTGTTTTCCTTTGATTCTCCAATGAGATACTTTGAAAATATGGCTAAATATTTAAATGGCAGCAGTCAATTCACCTTTTTCATAAAAGCCTAGTTCCATCTTTGATAGGAGATACTCCTGTACACTTTCCAAAAGGTGTGCTGGACACCTCCTTCTCTCCTGTGGGGATGCCTGCTCAAGAGATTACTTCTCCAGAGTTGAAGAACGGGACAAGGGACACCTGACTGTGGCTGTAAGAGGGTGAAAGATATTAGCTCCCTATATAACTTAACATTAAGCAATCTTTCATTGTTAAGTTATAAACTTTTAAGATTTTAGGATCCTTTTAGATAAGTACACCTATTGTATTATTATCTGGCCAGGTATTATTTTAATCGTTGTTCTAGATCTAGTAAAATACCTAGTAAGCTGCTAGCATTTAAATGGTTAACGCTTATCAGCTGACTGACTATTAGTGGCACATTTTATTGTTAAGATACCTTTTTGTATTATTGCTTTAATGTTCTGTTCTAGTATCCCAACTCCCACGCAGTCTGGTTGTGCTCGTGCTGTGCTAGTTCAATAGATAAGGTCCCTGTGTTGTGCATATACATCTTGTCTACTATCTCGCCCCTTTTGGATCAATGTGGCACAATAAATATATCCCTAAACTTTTGTGACATGCAAGTCACATTGTCTATGAAGCTGTGAAGCCAAGTATCTATTAGTAAGTACAGAGAAGGCACTTAGATAACACTTTTTGGTGGTGTTCCTTTAGTGCTTCTGAGAAAGCAATGCCTTGTCTCCAGACCAAGGATTCTTCAGCAAACATTTAATGTGACTGAACATTGAATACTAGTACACTGAACTTCACTGTGTCTTGCTGTATCATTCATGTATCATTTCAGTGTGTTATGGTTTAAAATAAAATACTTTAAATATGTATCTTTACAAAGTGTATGTTTTCCATGTATATACATGTGCACTAACAATTAATTTAAGGATGTTCAAATCTATGCTGTCTAAAGGGAAACAGACATTTGAAAACAAAGTTCTTGTGGTCCAAATGAAATCTTGTGTGAAAAAACATGTCAGCCTTGTCCTTTACATCTGTGTATGACACTGCTGATTGTAGTATGTTTTTTTGTGTAGTGGCATGCATTTTATCTCTTTTTTTTTTTTTTTTTTTCTTCAATATTTTGGTACCTGTACCAGAAATCACAATCTGGAAAATTTATTATACAATAATATGGATAGGATAGGATAGGATAGGATAGGATAGGATAGGATAGGATAGGATAGGATAGGGCAGGACGGGGTGGGGTGGGGCAGAGCAGGGCAGGGCAGAACAGAATGAATTTGTCATCTCCTTTTCTATTTGGGAATCCAAAGGGATGCATCATGTATCTAAAAAACTTAATACAATTTGTCATCATTCTTTCTATGATTCATAAACTCAGTATAACACAACTAAAATTTGTTCTGTTCTTCCAGTATGTCAACATCAGCCTGTTTGGTTTTTTTCTTCGTATTTAGAGGACAAACTAGATGAACTTTTTAAAACAGCACATTTATTATACCATTTTTTATTCTCATTACAATCTATAAACCTGAAGGATTCCGGGAATGTTAGATGCTAGATACTAGATACATAAATTAATTTTGTCAGAAGAATCCCTGAGGCTTGTCTTCTGAAACAGAGAAGAGAAAAAGTATTTAGCATATCCCATGTAAAAACCTAGTGCTTTTGTGGGGCTGGCAAATGTTCTCAGCTAGTGTATTACTTTTCAGTTATGTTATACCTAAAAACCTGATAAGGAAAAAAAGTTTCATTCTATAGACCTTAAAACACCAATCAAGTCAGAAAGGGCCAGAGAATTACACTGTTTTTTAACAATCTGATTTATGCTGCCTTTGTTCCCTATATTCAAATTAGTATCTAAACCATTCCTAAATGCTACATTAAATTTCTAAATCAAACAGATTCAGTGCCAGCACAACTGATTCTTGCTTAATCTTACATGCTGCATAGCAATAAAACTGTGCAGGCAGGTATACAAGTAGGGCATCTGCTCTGAGGAAAACCACAGATTAAAAACTCAGGTTGTCTTTCGCTTCACGTTGTTTTCAGCTTCTCTAATTTTTCATTCATATAATGTTGCAGATGCCGACCAGGTTTGCTCTTATGAGATAGAATATGCAAAATGTAACAGCAATTCACTGAAAGATTTACAAAACTACTGGTGGAGAGATGGTGGAGCAAATATTTCCACATTGAGGGAAATTATCCCAAAGCATAGGACTGTTCATGTGGAATGTAAAGATCCTACTAAATGCTACAAAGGTCATGTTAGTAGTGGTGTCATGAGCAGTTGCAAAGGCCTGACTTCTTAGGTATTGAAGAGAAAATGAATAGTTTTGTCATGATGAAAAGATTTGTATGGCATGCAATAAATAAGACCAAACCCTAGACTGAACAAGAGAAAATTAATATGTTGAATAGCTGTTCATAGATCCGAGCACTGTCCTGTTTGAATCAGTGACAAGATCTCTAGGAAAAAAACCCAACATTTCATTGTATAACAAGGAATATTGGTATTAGATTTGCAAGCTTAGTATTCTTTTCAAACTTACCTTTATGTTATATATAAGATGTAGGATGGGAGTTGATGGTGTAATTGCCTAACAATTGACAACTTGACAAAGTGAACACAATAAAGGATCTCTCTAAATATTTTATTATTCCTTAATAATCTAAGCAAAGTGTATAAACTTGATTGTCATATTGATTCTTGGTAATTTAATATTTAAATGAATAATGAATGTGACAGGTTTAAAAAATTAACGCATTAATAAAATACAAAGTATTATTGCATTGGCCTCCCTGACAAATGCACTGTAACATTTAAAATAAAGTTGAAATATAGCAATGGATACTTTATTATTTTAGATCAAGTGTTACAGAAACAACAGCAAAATCCAGTTCTTCCATGACAGAGATGGATGTAAGCATGAGCTAAATTGTTTATAGATCAACTGACACATTGTATTCTAAACTTTTGATATTTTCTAGGTCAGTGACACAAACATTAATTATGAAAGTTAGCTCTGATGTCATATTTTCAGAATAGAATTTTATTATATAACTTTTAGTAGGAACCATGTACATATATATGTAAAATGAAATTCTGTTATCTTCACACAGATATATGATGGAAGTTAAAAAAAAAATTAAAAATAATGACACGTATAACCAGAACATTATGGGGTGTTGTGTTTGTAGACCAGTTGTTTTTTATTTTATATTATTTATTTTATTTTATTTATTTTATTCATTTCATTTTCATATGGAATGGAATCCTGCAATTTATTATATTATCTTTTTATTATTATTATTTTTTTATTTCTTAAAGTAATCAAGTCAGGCACCTACTCCAGCAAAGGTTAATGTGCTACTTATGCATGCCTATAAGATCAGCAGATGAACAAAACTAGCCTAAACAATTTTAATTTTTAAGAGTTCCTATTGGATGTAATTTTAAACTTTATTATTAATTATTTGAGGCTATTTGGGTAAAAAAAGTAATATAAGTGTTTTATTTCTCTTCTGGCATAAAATTAGCTTCTCATCACTTCACTATGACAATACGTCTGCTTCTAAGGTGGTGTTGTTTTGTAGAACTGTGAGGAACTTGACTGATATGGATTTCCATTGTAATTTATTTTTTTTTTTTAATCCAGAATTATTTCATATCAAGGTCTCCTCTGCAGTTGCAGTGCAATTGTACAAAAGAATCTTTCAGTTGTGTATTTTGACTTATTCATATGTTAAGAGGGCTCATAACGATTTCTATTTTGAACTGCCCATCTCTGGAACTGTACATAATAGCAAAAATATTTAGTTAATAAGTACACCTCTACTATTTTTAAATTTTATTTTGATAAAAACAGTAGAAAGCTGTTAAACAATAATATTTTGGTTAATTTTCACCTATTAGGTAATAAATATTTCAAGATAGATACAGTTCCCTCAAAAACACGCAGTAATACTTGCATAGGTAATCAGTTTTTTCACACCCAATTCCCCACTAATGCCTGTGCCCAAAAAAGTGTAAGAATAGACTACAGAGTCCATTTCAGGCATTAGGTGCAGTTATCTCATCTGCTGTTATGTCACCCCACCCCTCCCTTTTTCCTGGGCCAAAATCACTTTGTTTCTGATTTCTCTCCCTCCTTCCCCCCAGTGACACAGGGTGACGGGCTAGGGTTTAGAATCAGTTCACAGACTAATGGTTCCTGCCGCTCCTACCTCCTCAAGGAGGAAGGTAGATTGTATTCTGATGGTCATTCTGATCTTTCTCTCCGTTGCAGTTAGCATTTAAACAAAAAAACAAAACAAAAACCAACCAACCAAACAAAAACAAGGGAAAAAAAACCACACAAAAAAAACCACCTTACTGAATGCAAAATCTAAATCAGACCTGCTACCTGTTAGTTCAAGAAAGTTATTTCCTGTTTCAGGTAGCAAGCTGTGAGGATACTTGTTCAGTTTGCTCCAAGATCTTCATGTGAGTTATTGGTATCACCAAAGGGGATCATGGTGTGATGGTACGTTCCACCTTCCATTTGAAACTGTCACTCTGGTGTATTTTAGATTCAGCCAGTTCTGTTAGTTTTCTCCACAACCTAAACAAAATCTGATTTATTTTTTTTTTTTTTAATCTACAACTGTTGACTGTTCCACTAACTTTAAAAATGCTAATATCCTTTTAGATTAGCAGATGAAACTTCCTCTTTTCTGGAATACAAAAGAAGCTGTCAGTGAGTCAATAACTGTGCTGACACTTAACCTTAATCAATCCATTATGAAAAAAATGTTCTCATTTACTGGGTGGGGGGGCAAGATCCAGGTGTCAGTATTTAGTGTATGTGTTTTCTGAATTGTATAAACATGTATATTTATAACTTGATATGCAAAATGAGTGAGAATAATACGTGGTTTTCATTGTCTTGGTGCTCTTCAGGAGACAGGGGCACTCAGCTCTGCATCTGCTATTCATCCCAGAACTGACTTCCAGACCAAAAGTTCTGAGGGATACTATGATAACCATTATTATGGAACATTTTAAAATTACTGACTTCCTAATTCAAATGCAAAACTTTCTAAACTCTAGATCTAGGTAATCTTATTCCCAATGAATATTACTTAGTTCCACCAACAACTGTAGAATTTCTGATATAATATTTTTGTGGTAGTGTATTGGTTGGTGTAAGTAAAAGTAATCATTTACATTGTCCACAAGAATTTAGCAGAGATTTCAGTTAAGCTATGTAGAAGAGACCAATGTAGCTTTAAATGTGGCACATTTTCCAAATGTAAGATTATATGAAGATCTTTGTAATTTTCCATCCTTAGCTAGAGGTGAACTGGATTTTTGCACTGACAATAATGTTCTTCATAGAAAGGATTATATGACTGCATAAATCTTTGTAAAAGCCCGTTAGTGGTATTTTCAGGAATAATCTAAGTAGAAAAGCATCTGGAGTAAGTGGAAGCATTAGTCCAGTTATGTCTAAAAATTATTCTATTGATCATGAGCCAAAATTGAGCAACACAATAATAATGCCACCACATACGGATAAGAAATATCTTTTTCTTGGCAGGCTATCCAACAGTTTCCAAAAGTGGAAATAAAGTTGTTAATCTAATTTAATCTTGCTGGTGTAATATACATGACAGATTTAAAAAAAAAAAAAATAATATTTTTTTGTTTTGTTTTGTTTTTGTTTATGGGTTTAAGGAGCCAGCACAGTGGGACACATAATTCTATGCCATTGAATAGTTGTCATCTGGTATGTTGTGATGCAAAGATTTATGCTAGAGAGGATGCTGGAAACTCTGTGATTTGTGAGATGAATGACATATAATTTAGAATTTTTTCTTGATAAAAACATGAATACCTGATTCAGAGATATTATGACCTCTTATCCATTTGTGTCACCAGTAACAGTCACTCTGCCAGGAGACCAAATATCTAAAAGGGTTGGACACTTGAAACAAGTCAGTTAAAATGTGAGGTTATTAAGTAATGAAGTAGCTGTGTGTATACAGAATCGATGTCTTTGCCAGTGGAATTTATTAGGTGGAACAAGGTCTCTTCCAGAGGAGATTCCTTTACGGACTTTGATTTGAGGAACTTTTCCATGCCTGTAGCAAAGGGCTCCAAAATGCTTTCTTCCCGGGATGGTGAGAGTCTTTCCTGCATAGTAAGATTGTATTAGTATTGATTTGAAAGCACCTCTGTAGACTGTCTAGTTCACACTCCTGATAAGTGCAGGACTGTTCACAAGTTCTAGACCAGTCAGCTATGGCTTTGTCTAGCTTAAATCTTAAAGACTCCAAGAATGGAGATCCACAGCCTTTCCAGGGAATCTCTTCTGGTTACAGCCTGCACTAACTTCCTAGTGAAGAATATTTTCTTACTGTCCAGTTTAAACTTCCCAAGATACAATGCAGCTCATGCCCCTTGTGTTGTCTAGCACAACAGGGAAGAGTCTGACTGCCTCAGTTCTGCAGTAACCTTGAGATATCTGTCAGCTGCTATTGAATCACGCCCTTAGACACAGCATTGCCAGACTAATCAAACCCAGCTACCTCAACCACTTCTCATAGATCATGTGCCCCAACCAGCATGACAGCTTTCTCTCCAGTTTCTCCATATATCTCAGGGGCTGCAAAAGTGGACTCAATATTCAATGTGAAACCATAGCAGCTCTGAGCAGAGAGACAATAGCTTTGCTGGATCTACCCGTCATACTGCTTCTATTTTAGCTCAGTGTGAGCTTGTTTGCCATGGAAATGTACTGTTAAATACAAATTCAGCCTGCATTCACTGTAGCCGCCAGGTCCTTTCCAGCAAGGCAACTGCTCTGCCAATCACTTCCCCACCTCTACTGATTCCTGGAGTCGTTCTACATTGATTTTGTTTGAAGACAGCATGAAGATATGAATAACAATAACTGTACAAATACTTGACATTTACAAGGAGAATAATTCTTCAGTCCTTTCAGATATGTTAATTATTTAATGCCACAGATTTCTAAAAACACCTAATAACTAATTACCTGTAAATAGGAAAACCCAGTTTGTTCAGAGTCCAAGACCATGGTTTTGATGGAAGCAAAATACCAATCTTAGTTTAAGACAAGTATCAAAAGTACTTGTTCACAGAATGACAGAATTACCAAGGCTGGAAAACACCTTTAAGATCATCTAGTCCAGCCTATGACCTAACAACACCACATCGGCTAGACCATGGCACTAAGTGCCACATCCAGCCTTTCCTTGAACATATCCAGGGATGGTGCCTCCACCACTTCCCTGGGAAATCCATTCCAATGTCTAATCACCCTCTCCATGAGGAAGTAAGTCCTAATATCCAACCTAAACCTCCCTTGGAGCAGCTCCAGGCCATGCCTTTATGTCTTGTAGCTAGTTGCCTGGAAAAAGAGTCCAACCGCCACTTGACTACAACCTCCCTTCAGGTAGTTGAAGAGAATGATAAGTTCCCCCCTGATTCTCCTCTTCTCCAAGCTAAAAAAACCCAGCTCCTTTGCCTATCCCTATAAGACTTTCCCTCTAGTCCTTTCACCAGCCTCGTTGCTCTCCTCTGGACCTGCTCCAGCACCTCAATATCCTTCTTGATGTGAGGGGCCCAGAACTGGACACAGTACTCGAGGTGAGGCCTCACCAGTGCTGTGTACAGGGGGAGAATCACATCCCTACTCAAGCTGGCCGCACAATTCCTGCTACAAGCCAGGATGCCACTGGCCTTCTGGGCCACCTGGGCACACTGCTGGTTCATGTTCAGCCAGTTGTCAACCAGTACTCCCAGGTCCCTCTCTGTTGGGCTGCTCTCCAGCCACTCTTCTCCCAGTCTGTAGTGCTGCCTGAGGTTATTGTGACCTAAGTGCAGGACCCTGCACTTGGCCTTGTTGAATTTCATGCCATTGGCCTCGGTCCATCGACCCTGCCTGTCCAGGTCCTCCTGCAGCTTCTTCCCACCCTCCAGCAGATCCACATTCCCCCCCAGCTTGGTGTCACCTGCAAACTTACTGAGGGTGGACTCAATCCCCACATCCAGGTCATCAATAAAGATGTTGAATAGGACTGGGCCCAGTGCTGATCCCTGGGGGACACTGCTGGTCACTGGATGCCAGCTGGGTGCTGCACCATTCACTGTCACTCTGTGGGCCTGGGCATCCAGCCAGTTTTTTGACCCAGTGAAGGGTGCACCTGTCAAAGCCATGAATTGCTAGCTTCTGCAGGAGGATGTTGTAGGAGACTGTGTCAAAGGCCTTGCTGAAGTTGAGGTAGACCATATCCACAGCCTTCGCCTCATCCACTAGGCTTTCCTTTCATTTGTATCAATATTGCACTGAGTTTAAAAGTTCAAGAGATTTGCTCCTTGAAGTTAATTTCAGGTCAGTGAATCATGTTCTATAGCTCTGTTATGGTATGGCATTGTGCTCATATTTGCCTGTCTTTACTGAGCTCTCCATCTGCTCTTTTTTCAGTGCTTTCTTCTGTGCTTTCTTCCTCACCATTAAGAATAGTTTCTAGTAACGTGGCACCTGGAGATTTAAAAAATGGATGTTGAGATTCTCTGCTGGGGTTTAAATAAAGCAGATTAATTATTCCTCAAGGGCAGAATTTACATGTTAGTGTATTGATGAACAATTTGAGAGTCAGGTTGGATGCCACTGGGCATCAATTACAATTCTTGCAAGGACCTGGCATGAATTTACTCACGATTAATGAGATGTCGGGAAGGTTGAAAGAAATGTATTGATGTCCAATAGCAAAGTAATCAGACCCTCAGAAGGCCAGGTAATATGAACATCTTTCAGAGAGATTTCATCTGTCTTAAATGCCATGAAAGGATTCACTACACTTAACAAAGGGAAAGGAATGTGCATGAAAGAATTACAATACTGGGAATTTCCAAATGTTAAATTAAATGCATATGTAGTGAATCAATGAAAGTGTAAGTTTTGAGGTATACTTTTGTAGTTGTATATATGTGCATGTATATATATATGTACATACATATAGATATACATATATATATGTATATAAACTGGAATCTACAAATGTCAACTTTGAAGCCTTTTTTTCCTCACTTTTTGTTTGGGCCAGGTGGAAGGGAGGCTTTAAAAGTCCAGCTTTTGGGCTTTGCACCCTTCCAGTTTAGATTTTTCCTCTCTACGGCAAAACCCAGTCCTGAGAGTTAAGTGCTTGGTTTTCATGAGGTATTTGTGATGAGGGAAAGCAACAAAACAAGACAAATAACATTAAAATTCGGACAGGAATTATTAAAAAATTCAAATGCAAATACACTTCTCAAATAATACTTTTCTACAGTGTATAAACCTCTGACTTTGGGCTCTGAAGGTGGCTTTACTATGTAAAATGACAGAGCCTAGGTTCTGAAATCCATTCATACGTTACATATAAACCTTTCACCTGAGAAAACTGGGAAGGTATCAGATTTTAATCAATGAAGCAATAGCAATGGTATGCAACTTTATAGTACAATCAAGAGTGAGACTAGGCTTTTAAGTCCTCTTCAGCCCAAGGCAATCTGGATCCTCTCCCACAGTAACCTGCTCAGAGATATCTGTGTGCATTCTCCTGCCCCATGACTCTGAAGGATCATAAGATTCATGGCACTGAGTTTCTAACTTACTTCTAGCTATAAGAATGATAATTAAACTGCTGGCATTCTTCCTATTGCAGCTGTCTGACCCAACTCAACTGAGAGAAATTACGCAAATTTTTAGAGCCTGACAGTAGAAGGATGAGTTTGCTGCTATTGTGAATATGTTATCAGTTTGGAGGCATTACTACTCTTAACATTTTGCAAGCAGAGAAACTTAAGTCCACTATTACCTACTATGAGAAGATGAGAGAGATTATAGATAGATTAATGGTTGCAATTGTCTTTTACTTAGTTATAATCACAGTCATACTCTTATAGTTGAAATTCATTTCTCAGAGAGAGATTTTTATTTGCACTTAAGTGAACTTGTTGAAAAAGAAAGTGCCTTTGTTGAAAGAACTGCTTAGAAACACTCATTAAGAAAAATATTACTCTATCCTAGAAGATTTTTCTAAACAGCTGAGGGAACAAAACTACCTAAGTAATTAGGTCCATCAAGCTGCATTCTTAATATAAGGGCAAAATATGTTAACATAATTTCACTGTGGGTAATGATGATAATAGGAATATTAAATTGTGAACATTATTGAAGTGTTTACACAAAGGAGGGGCAGTTAGAAACCAAAATAATATCTCTATCTTCTAAGTGTTCAAATGCATCAAAAGTGTCTGTTTAAAACTGAAAAGAAGTAATGGTGCTTGCAAATTTCCAGTGAACTACAGCTTTTATCTTCCTCCATTTAAAATGGAAATAAGGAAGACATTCTTTGCATATGCTGGAACATCCCCTTAAAATGAGTTCCCAAATTTCTTAACCTTCTTGATACAGTGATTGGTTTTAAAAAGCAAATATGTAACTGATTAGATTACAGCATGAAATGCATTGTAGAGCACCATTTGAAAATTCTTTGTTATTTAGTATTCCTATAATAAAAAGGTAACTAACTCTCACTACCTTAGGATAATGATGAGAATATAATAGTAAGTCTTAATACAATTTTCCTTGTAAACAGTTTTTGATGACATATTAATTTAAACGTCTTAAGTAAGGATTTGATTGCTCTAAAATGAACAATACTTTTTAATTTATAGTAAGTTGATATTAATTAAGATACATGTTTAACAATTTAGATACACTGTTTTGTAGTGTAATAAATAAAAAAATGTTTTCATAAGGAACTGCTAATTGATTACATTTGGCTAATAAATACAGAAAGATATAACTTTTAAGATTAAGATGTTGAGCATGCAATGTTTGCTTTCAGAAATATACACAGTTCAAAATATTCTGCATAGTCACTTAAAAGATGTAAAAGTTGGATTTAAACTGAGAAAATTCAAAGAAATTCAAAACATTTTATTAAAAAAAAAAAAAGGTCTTCATTCTTTGTTTCCCAGGTATTACTGATCAGAAAATTAATGGTACACAAGCTGGGCTCGCTTTACTGTTGTGGTCAGTGAAGACCTAGCAGACCAGTGTTGAAAGACTTTTTTTTCATGGCCATCCCAGATTTGAGCTCCAAAAGGGGAACAAAACCTTACTCTGCATAGGATCTTGCAGTCTGGGTGAGCATCTACAAAATCCTCTTGTGTTCGAAACTTACTGCACATCAAATAGTGTGATGTCAAGCTGGCTATGACAATGAAGATGAGTGCAAACAAAATCCAGCATTGATCCGTTTAATCCATAATTCAAAAAAACTTCCAAGGAAGCAGCTAAACCCCTCAAATCCAAAACATCCTTGGGCATACATTTCCTTAACAGTTGATATTTTTAAAAAATGCTCCGTTACTATTGTCTCTATGGACATCTAAAAAAGTGACAAAATAAAATGTGCTTGTGCTTCTGCCTGAGAGAAGAAATATCCTACAACATGCTGCAAAGTTACTGTCAGTGTAACTCAGATAACCAGCAGCTGAGGAGAAAGGAAGTAAGAGCAGAAAGACATTAGAGCAGGAAATACCACTTCTTGTGAAGAGAGTTTACGGAAAAAGCTGAGAAAAATATAAATAATGAGCAACAAAACCCCTGAAACCTTCTCCTGCCCACTTGGTTCCAGGAATCACGTGCAGAATATATATGGTTATATCACAGGAATTAATTAGGCTGATGAACCCAATGGGAAGGAGTAAAAAAGCCCATGATATCAGCAATGACTCTTTGGTATGTTTTATTGGATTTCACACTCTGAGCACAAAGCATAAAGAAAGAAAATGTATCTCCCGAAATGTACAGAGCTGAAGAAGAACAGCAGTTGCATGGATAATTGGTGCTGTTAATATATATGCTATGGATCCTGCATTCTGCTCCTCTAGAAACTTTGAAAAATAAAACTAATTTTGAACATTTGGGCACTTTGCTACCAGTGCGTTCAGTTAAAAAATAATCGTTTCCTCTTCCGTGCCGCCTCGTTGGATGCCTGAATAAAAACCATTAATGTTCCCCCTCCCTCCTCACGAGTCTAGACAACTCATGCCTAAAGAGGAGGATAATCAGAGGAAAAGGACATTATTTCATGGTAATACAGCAGAGAGAACACAATTACTTGTAATAAATAAATTTTAAATGCTCCAAAAATGTTTAAAGTTTCTAGTTGTAACTTTACTAGTTGTAATCAGTAACTGTTCCTACTAGCCTTGGCGTTTGAAATCCATTATCATTTAAAACATATTTACTTTTCTTGAAGAACTCAGATATTCACATGAGACTGTTTCAGTCAATGTTCCTAATCTGCATCCATGGCAGCTTCCCTGTCTATCTAAACTGTCTTTTGAAGATTTGTTTCTCAGATTAACAGAGAATCTCTGTGAGATACTTGCTTTTTCACTGGGGGAATAACAAAGTTTCAGAAATTCAGAAGCTATAAACATATAGGGTAAGTAAACCAATCTTGGTGACCATGTCGACAACACATCCATACAGCTCAGGACACATTTCAAACACACACATACACACGCACACGCACACTTTCTGTACATTTCCCCAGTAACTCATGAGTAAAAACATAAGAGGAGTGAAGGTGCTGACAACCATCTTTGACTTCAAGTCCTCTCTTTCTGGTGCTAGTTAATAGATAGACAGGCCCTGCAGATTTGTACTTCTATTCATTTCTGAGGGCATATTATCCCTCTGTTCTGCTTGTGTTTGCAGCTATTTAAGGTACCCTTTCCACCCACCAGCAGATCGATACTCCCCCCCAGCTTGGTGTCACCTGCAAACTTACTGAGGGCGGACTCAATCCCCACATCCAGGTCATCAATAAAGATGTTGAATAGGAAGGTAAAGTAAAACATGAATTAAAATATTACAGAAAGGCTTAAATGAAGGAAATGCATTTGAAATATGTACTTAGTTAAAAAATATTACTTTATTTATTTATTTATTTGCTGCTGTGATATTGAGTAGAATTACAGGCATTCCTCTGCCAAAATATCAGTCACCTCACTTACCTAATGCATATGCAATATGTATCTTAAATAAACAACCATCTGATCCAACCATCTGAATGTGATTTAGCCTCAATAGACTTTCTAGGCACTCTGACACATATTTTCTTATATGCTTGATAGAATTCAAGATGACTAGTCTTTTGACAGTGACCTTTAATTTAAATATGTCTACCATAGTCACACTGCTCCATAATCATAATTTCTTTCCAAGCTAACTAGGTATTGTTATTTATCTTTGAATAAAATGAGGGGAAACATAATCTCTGAAACATTAACACATCTCCATGTTTTCATCACCTGAATTATTACTGCACTTTAATTACCAAGCTGAGAGCAATTGGATTTTTTTTTTCACATTAGGAGAATGGCATCTACATATTTAAGACAGAAGATAGAGAAAGCAACAGAACTGGAAAATGTCACAACATATTTATACTTTCTAATACTCCCCATGGAACAGGCTGAAACTTCCTTTTCTGGAGTGAACAGATTCTTAGGAAGAGGGATATTGTTTGTTTCTTCCCTTCTATTTTTTTTATTGCACTGATAAACTTATAATTGCATTATGACTTTTCCACTCTTCAGAATGTATGTGTTTAATGCTTCTGAGACTCCGGAACTAATTTTTCCTATAACTCATTTATAGAAGTTGAATAGAAGTTCCGAGTCAAAGTAAATTGGTTCTCAAAGTCATCACATATGAAGGGCAAAATTCTGGCCCCTGCAAAAGCTTTCATGAATTTTGTTGGATCGATTTTGCAGCATTAAAAGATCTAATTTCAAAAAGCATATGCTCAGTTGTTTCTGAAAATTATCTTAACTGTAATTTTTGAAAAGCTCATTCTTAATATGCTGTGTATTATGAGGGCAAAACAAGAGGACTGCAAACTCATTTTACCCCCAATAAATACACATTTCCGTGAGCTTTTAGAAACCTATTATGCTCTAAAACCAAGCCAGGCCAATAGGTCTAATCTCCTGCTTGTGGCTCTGTATTCTTTCTGTGTAACATTGTTTATTGAGTTTGTTTGTTTCCACAAACTTACAGAATTTGTGAAAGATTATTGAATGAGATAAAGTTAATGTTTCTTTTTATAATTTTGCTAGGATGAGAATAGCAAAATGACATACTGCTTTTTTCCTATTAGTGGTGATGATCATTTAAGAAATTAGTTTTTGAAGAAGTATTAACCTTAAGTCTAGATTCCAGAAAAAAATGAGATTACAAGATCTTTTGATTTTAGAAGGAAATACTAGTCAAGTTTCTACTGCTGGAAATTTTTCCAATGGAAGACTTCCTTTGAATTTTAGTTTAAGCTGTACACCCACTGATAATGAATTTCACTAAATGGCATAAGTTTTTCAGAAAAAACCAAGGAAAGTACCATTCTTCTGGATTCTAAGTTAGTTATTTATACACAACACTATTTTGGAGAAGCTACACCATTTGCACTGAATTTATTCTGAACCCAATAATTCTATGAAGCAATGTACATGATGGACTTTTGCCTTACAGTGTGGTAAGACCTTGCTGAAAACAAAAATACTTTCTATGGGTAGATTTGGCCTGAACTGACTAAACAGCTGCACTTCAGTGATGTGCTACATGGAGGAGGAATTCCTCATGACAGTGACTCAAGTGCAATTGGATTCCTTCAAAGCTGTGCAGTATTTCTTCAGCCTGTATGGAGTTTAGTATTGTGCTCTGCAATGTGGAAGTAGTTGGATATCACTCAGAGAGTAGTTGAGCTTGGAAGGCAACTCTGAAGATCATCTAGCTCAACTTTCTGCTCAAGCAATGTCAACTAGATCAGGTTGCCCAGGACTGTATTGAGTCAGGTCTTGAATATTTCAACTGGTGGAGACTCCACAACCTCTCCGGTCAACCTGTGTCAGTGTTCAACCACCTTCACAATAAAAAGAAGTGTTTTCTTATGTCTTTTGCAGGACTCACTTCAATAAATCCCTATCTTTCTTGCAATGATGAGCATAGGATTAAACACAGTCGCAGACTGTATTATTTGTTAAAACAAGGTATGTGGGCATGGAAGCTGGATCCATTCCTCTGAACAGGAGTGAATTATTTAGCACAAAATGCTACTTCAGACTGAAAATATGTGAGTAAGGAGGACCTTGGAGATAGGTTCATTGATTCATAGCAGTGAGCTTTGCAGCATGAAGATAGGTAGTAAACATCTATCTACCTTGCTGGCCTAAGTCACAGCATCCAGGATTGTAAACTTGATCCAGGGAAACTCTGTGTAGATCCTACTTTGGACAGTGCAAGGCAAGACTAGGAAACTAAAGACACATAAGGTACGAGCTCTATTAAAATTACAGCATGCTACTTTTAGGACCAGGAATTTTGATTATCCCATTCTAAAGAATATTGCTGCAATTTTCATTAACATTGCCACAAAGGAACTATTTGAATAATATTTGTGTAGCTTTGAAGCATTTCACTATGTAATTATGAGTCTGAGGGAATAACTGTATAAAATGCCTTATTACAACATCCATGATTGATATTGATATTTCTATTCCCAACTGGTGGATCATGTGAGAGAAATACAGTGCTGCATACAGTGGTTTAACATTTCAACTTGGCAATATTTTTTTAAAAAAGAAATATACTCAAAAATAACAGAACTGACTCCCTGAAAGGCTTCAAATTCAAGACACCCTAGGAAATAGTATTATAAAATTTCCCTACCTCAAACAAAATACAGTTAAACAGACAAAAAAAATAGGCTGGTAGGGGGGTTATGACTTACCAAGATCAGAAGCACGAACACTGAGTCAGTCTGGCTTTTTATCACCTAATTCAGGTCATTAGCCACAGTATAATACTGCCTCTTGCTGACCATAAAAGACAGATGAACAAACTATGTTATCTAATGGTTTAATAGAATCTAAAGTTTTGTAATCTTATCCAAGAATTTGAAAAGCATCAATGTTGAATACAATCTGGATTTTTAAAAGACTTTACATGAAATAAGTTGAGTGACACTAACTGCCTTCTCTATTATGTTTGTTTATCATAAGTTATCTTAGAGCAAATACAAAAGCTTTGGTTTGCTATTTTACAATATTAAAAATCCTCCTGTGTCCTTGTCTCTTTCAGTAACAACTTCCTGCCTGCTTTTGGATGTCACAGGCAAGGACTTTGCTGATGGAGTGATTAAATTATGTGCAGTCTGCCCTTAGCAGCGAGGGTGATAATTACACAGAGAACAGCAACTAAGGAGTAAGGATGTTCCCCTGGAACAGGTCTCAGAATAAAAAGATCAGATGTGTGCTGCTTTCAATAGCACTGGACCTCTCTTCATTACTGCCCCATCACTCTTCCAAAATTGATCCCATTTCATCCACTTTAATGGAGTTTAACAAAAAATGTTGCTGAAGAATTTCAATGTTGTCTTCTCTCTCCCTAGTTGACTTTCTCCAGAGCACTGAAAATAGCACTTTCTGTTCAACAAAGTATGCAAAGTGAAACAGATACCTAAGTTAAGTTCTAGAGTTTTCTTATATTAGCCAAAATGTTTACAAATATTTTTTTTTAAATGCATTATCTTTCACAACACAATTTTAAAATTCTGTTTTGTAATTCTAAGAATGAAACTCGTACTGTAAAATATGAGATAACATTTATGTCCCAGTCACATGCTTCACTGAGCACAGAATGTTTTATCTTTTCCTATGTTGATTATCTTTGCTCTAGGAGCAGTGTAACATGCATGACAAAAAGAAAAACCAAGGTTGCTCTGAAGATAACTGTTTATTCTTTTATTTAGAATTCTGGTTTTGAGCCCTGTATTTCAGAATAGAAAATTCAGAGTAGAAAAAAATGCAAGAAAACCTAAAAATTTCACAGGAACATCCTCAGAAAGCTAGGAATTCTCAAGGAGTAGATTAAGTCAGAAAAAGACAATAGCGGCAAACATTTGACCCTGTTTTCTCAAATAATGTTTTATTTATTGTCATCTACCAGATGTTTGCCTACTGATAAACAGTGTGATTTTTTTTTCAGATAAAAACCCATTACATGCACAAACCACAATCCAGTCTGTGGGGCAGAATACTAAAAATTGTTCAATGCAGTACAAGTGCAATGATCCTCAAAGCAAAATCACTTTAGTAATTCCCTGGTATCTGCCACAGCACCGTATGCTGGAAAACAACAATATCCAATGCATCCGTTAAATTTTATGCCAATACCAGTTACTGCTTCTGTCACATTCTGAAAGTCAGAGTCGTGGAGGTTCTCATGGGATCTCACAAAGTACTATATCGGATGCTAAAAGACAATCACCAGGGCTGATGTATGGCTTATGGAAGATCAGGCAAACCCCCTTGCTTTCTAAGCTGCCTCACTCTCGTGTGGAGCCCAGGTGTGGCTGGGCTCGGCCTTCCCTCCCCTAGTAAAAGTCATACAGGAAGTACACCCCTTTGTCCTGAGGGACTGTCCTGGTTTGAGCCAGGATGAAGCCAGTTTTTCTTTTGCTGATTTTGTTTTTTCTTTTCAATGAGCTTTCTTCAACCAGCAACTGCGTGTTCTGCTAGGTTGATAAGACACTGGAATGTTTTTATAATTTATGGGCCCTCAAGGTCGTGCCTTTGCTCTGCTGGCTCAGACACTGCGGGGAGATCTGTGGCCCCCCCCGGGAGTCTGGGTTAGATGGACAGCAAAATGGGCCAGAGGTATTCCATTCCATATATCTACGTAGGCTCGGGGGGAAGGTCGGAGATGACAGAAGACAACTTCCTTCCTTCCTTCTTCTGTCTCTCTTCTCTTCCGTTCATAGCCGGTGTCCAGGAAGGACACCATCTGTCCATCATTGTTGACCCATTGACCTCAAGCCCTTCTGACCCTCGTAACTCTCTGCCTTTCTCCAGCAGCAGCTCTGGGATTCCTCAGAATTGTTTCGTCTGAGGGGGGTGCTGTGGGAGTTGCTGGGGGTGGGGGAGGTGAGAGGCTTTTGCCCACACCTCTGTATAATCACATATATATTCTCTCATATCACCCATTAGTATTCTAATTAAAGCTGTGCGGTTCAGTTTTCAATCTAGCCAAGTCTCTCTCTTTTTCTCTCTCTCCTTCCCTACCTGGGTGGGAGGGGCAGGGGATCGAGAACATTGCTGTCAAACTGAGTCAAACGGTGACAGGGACCCTGCCAAGAACATCTAAAGGTGATCCCAAATGATGAAATTAAGACACAAATGACATCAGATGTCACATACACACCAAACTTTATTGGAGTTGCACAACAAAAATTAAAAATCCCTAGAGCAGACAGGACAGAAAGAAAAAGTCAGGAAAGTGAGGAGAAAGCAGAAATACAGAGGATAGCAAGTGATGGGATGGTTACCACCACAGTCCAGCCATGACATCGCTTGGGGAAGTGCTTCACTTTATTGATAGTGTCACAGCTTTTTATAGTTACAGTTCTTGACCTCAGCCCCTCCTCCATGTACATGCTCCGTGTGTCTCCATGGTAGCCTTCAGAGGGGTCTCACTCGGTGACTTCCTCCCCACAAGTCTTCCTCAAACCTTGGGCTGCAGGCAATCAACTTAGAAGGGCGGTGGGTGGGTACCGAGCTGTGTCCTTCCTTTTTCATTTGAGCACCTCTAGCTAATTTCCATGTCGATGAGACAAGCCATTGCTTTGCGCCAAAGTTTATTTCCATGTCTAACACCACAAGCTTGCATTCCAACAATGTTGAGACATCTTGATGCCACAAGGTCAGCTTATCACAGCTCCTCCACTCCTTACATAGAATGAATGCTATTAAAAATAGTTGCTAGTATTTGGTGTAATTGCAGCAGATCTCAAATTTGTGTCACCTAAATCTAAAACTGGATATGGAAATGCTAAAGCTAGTAAAATATTTTCATTAGTTATCTAGCAAAATTAATAGTACACTACTTATTTAGCAATAGTCCACCTATTTTTATACCATAAATGAGAAAACTGAGAAATAGGAGTTGATATGTAATTTCTGAATTCAGAAAAACTTGATAATGAACTGAAGAACCTTACAAACCATATGAGCAAGGTACGGTTTCTCCTGCTGTATTTCCGTCTGTTAGGAAACCTTCCTTTTGTTTAGAAACAGCGTTAGTATTTTATTTTTTTTTCTGAGGAAAAGAGGGAGAAGAAAAAAAAATCATGCCAGGTTCATATAGTTGTTTTTTTGTTTGTTTCTTGTTACTGCACTTAAAACCCTAGAAATAGGATAGATGATTTTTAAGACATAAGAGATGAGTTTTCCTTTGAAAAGCAGAAACATGCATCTTTATCAGTATGCTTAAATAGTTAAGACAACAAAGATAGACTTATCTTAGAAAATCTGGTTTTATGTACAGTCTGGCTGATGAGGGAAATTTTCAAAAACAAGTGGACTCACATTGATTCTTTGTTTCCTATGTTGTGATGTAGAGAAAAAGGGAGAAGGAAGAAGGGAGAAGGGAGAAGAAGGGAGAAGGGAAGGGAAGGGAAGGGAAGGGAAGGGAAGGGAAGGGAAGGGAAGGGAAGGGAAGGGAAGGGAAGGGAAGGGAAGGGAAGGGAAGGGAAGGGAAGGGAAGGGAAGGGAAGGGAAGGGAAGGGAAGGGAAGGGAAGGGAAGGGAAGGGAAGGGAAGGGAAGAGAAGGGAAGGGAAGGGAAGGGAAGGGAAGGAGAGAAAAATAAAGACCTCTTGCTCATAGTAAATCAAATCCATCCATTAGACATGTGTCTTATAAAATATTTATAATCGGTTCTTTCTTGAGATTTTAAAGTTTGCTCTCTCTCAGTGATATTTGAAAAGAGCTATTGTACCATTTCAGTGTTATCTCCAAGTTATCTCCAAGGATCAGACTGGTATAGTAGTTTTTGCACAAATACAGTTTAAGCATCTACAAATCATTTTACACCAGAAATCCACCACAGAATTGATATAGAACAGTATAAATGAGCCTGAGTAAACAGAGAAATACTCATAAAACATTATCTTCCCTCCCTGACATTGCTGAATATTTGCTTTGCTGTCCGGAAATATGTAGAGTAAATTTCTCCCCTTCCACTGTAAAACCATGCCCATGGGGTTTTGCAGAAATGAAAATGACCTTTGAAAGAAAACCTATGTCATCATTGTATAATACTAAAATAACAGTATATAACAAAAAAACAGTGCATAAGTCTTACAATTCTAGCAACCGCCATAATTAACACAGTGGAGTTAAGTGCATTTCCCTGGCCAGGTTAAAATTTTAGTCCCACCAATAAGAATAAATTATGGTATAGACATGCAATGGCTAAATCACATGTCAGCTAAGCTGTGATGCTCTCTGTATATGTACTCTTCCTGAGAATTACACACAGGAGAACTTCAGTTAGCTTGACTCTGACAGTATTCTGGATTCCATGGTAAAAGTTTCTTGGTTTGGTCATTTACTGCATACAAACGTATACTTCTTTTGATTGCAAAACTCAGAAATTCAAGATTTAATATTACATAAATGACCCAAAATTCATCCTGGTTTTGGTCTCAGACTTTTTCAGATGAAAGTGATAATATTAACGGTATGCTTTAAATTTAAATTCCTGGTTTAGCTTTACAAATATGATAGATATAACAATTAAAACAACAAATTATGTAATTGAAATTGGTATGACCTGTGAAGAGCCAATACAGTACAATTCTTTTAGTGAAATTTCTAGGTCATTTGTCTGGGTTTCTGTCTGTTCTACCCACTGCAGAGATTTGAACTTTAGTGGGAATTTTAAAATGTCAACGCTCAAATTTTAAGTTTATTGCATTATGTAGTTCTTTAGAATGAAATATCTTCTACCCCGATGATTCCCCAAAGTACTTTCAACTATTTTGAATATTTTATATTTACCATTTCAAAATATTTTTTTTCTGAAGACTAGCCAGCCTACAAAGTATGAGACATTATCCTTAAGCAAGGCAAATAGTAAATTTAGAATGTCTCAGGCTCTTCATAGTGGTTATGTCAGAGTTTTATTTCTCCTTTGGATGTACCCTTTTCTAAATCCAAATGAGGAGATTTGGATTTAGGCCCATTTCCAGTTCTGACTCTAATACAATAATTTTATTTGTCTGCAGCAATATTCCATAAAGCCACAGCACAGCTATGTTTAGGTAAAGAAATTCCTAGCTGCTGTGAAACCCTCTCTACCTCAGAGCCCAACCTGCATTTCCATGTAGTGTTATTCTCTTTTCTAACTTCAAGTGACATCCTCTGAGGCTGTGTTAGAAAGCAGCAGGAGCGGGAGCAAATGCCATTAGAGAAACCCTCCCCTGAACTAGGTTTACACCATCTGAAGCAGGCAGCAGGCAGGCAGGCAGTCTCACACTGTTAGGTGAAAGAAAGTCCCAGCTTCTTTCATTCCTGAAGTATAGGCAGCAGGATAAGCTGAAGCAGCCCAACCCATAAAAACATATTTTGAAAATGAAACAGTAAAAAGTTTCTCAGATAACTAGGACATAATAAATCTTTTTAAATTATATTCCTCATTTTCTAATATGATTTATATCCCTATTTTAAGTTTCAGATAGCTCTTCCTTATGAAAGATATTTGTCAGACATAGTAGCCTAGGTAGCTTCTCAGTGTTTTTTGTGGTTTGGCTTTGGTGCTAGAGTATTCAGAGAGAGAGAGTCTTAATTGGGTCTTAGCCCAGAACACATTTAAATTGCCTTTATGTCCTCATGTTTTTGGACCCACGGTTGGAAATAAACAGAATAAACCTCCCTGTTTCCATCCTCTTCCACATGCTGAGGTGTTGTTCAAAGATTCTGCAGGTACTTATTCAGTAGAAATTTTCAGATATCTTTCAGGATGAAAAAGAGCAAACTCAGAAGGACAGAGATGAATTTCTAAGTGACCTGGTGAGTTTATAGCAGCGAAAACTTTAAGTCAGTAAGTAAAATCTGTATTAAAAAAAACTAGTTGAATACCAACAGAACAGAAACAATGGATTATCTTTGATTTTAAAAGCATGTGTGCTTTTTATCTGAGTAGAATAATATTTTTCCTCCTTGATAATCACCTGCCACATAGATTATGACAAAGAAAAACTTAGAGAACTTTCATATAAAAAAACTTGATCTCCTGCAGTTTGAACAAGTCTATCTTCAACACATATTTTTTTTTAAACTAGTTGGCTGAGAACAAAGATATTTTAGCCATTAGCTAAAAGAAAAACAAAGTGATCCTACCCTAGCTTAAGGATTTACATGCAAAAATACAGTTATTAAAGAAGTTTGAAACAAAATTTAATTTTACCTGGGTTAAATTCCATTATTTTGATTCAGAGTCAAGCTCTTGTCTGAGTCTAAAATTTACACTTATATTTAGAGGAAAGAGAGCTCTGATATTTCCTTGTTTTCTGCACAAATGCTTTTTCTGGCATTTTGAACTCAGAAGACAATTTTATTGGTCCACCACCCCCTTTCAAAATTAATATTTCACTGAAAATCCATGCTACCTCAAACTCTTCATTGTAATATCTTCAAATATCTTCTCCTGCACGAGTGTCTGGAAATTGCTCAGATCCAGCAATGTGCCAAGGTCAGCCTCACTTGCTTATTTTGAACTGTAGAAACAACCCAACTAGAGTTAAAGACAGGCCTGAGAGACACTGCAGTTTTGTGCACAAATATGTCTTTTGTGTTTACACCATTTTGTACAGCTCATATATACTCCATCTTGAGCCTTAAAGCCAAAAATATTTAACTGTACATATTTAATATACAATCTATCCCAGGTTCCAAATGTTTTTGCTGTAACATTTTTACAAAGGCCTGTCTGTCTCACAGATGGTGTCCAAGCCAGTGTTTCCATCTGCAGACCTTTTCTGAACACTTTTAATATGTGAAAAATTAAATATTTCAGTCTGAGTTATCATTCTCCAGAATGAGAAAATATATAAAATATATACTTTATTGATGTGGGGCTTTTTAATGTTGTTGGTTTATAGTTTTCTTGTTGTTGTTGTTTTTTTTTGAGGGGGGAGGAGGTGAGGTTTGGCACACATTGGATTTTAAAAGAAGTGTGTTCAAATACACCCAAAGAGATTAACATAACACTGGGAAATCTGCCAGTTTAATTTTTGTGTTTGCATTGCAGTAACACTTAAAAGCTTTGTTGGCAATGCCTGTACTGTTAAATTAATCTGCACAGGGGTATGGGAACCAGCAATGCCATCCAGTCATTGCTACTGTTACTTTTGTTAATTGTGTTGGCATGTGGAGCAGCTAGTGGTTGCACAGACAATTCCTGGGTGCAGTTAGGGAACAGCACTGAGGAAGTCAGCCCCAAAAGATAGTTTGAAGGCATCCTATTTTGAAGGGCAAGTGATTTAGCCATCTGGATGAGAGCTGTGCCATGACACTTGTTCTAAGACCTAGAGACTGGTAACTGGTTTGATTCCTTTCATAATACTAATATAACCGTTACAGAGATGTATCTTGGTGTAGCTAAAATAGATTGTATGTAGCTCAAGAAGCTAAAGGCTCCAATGTAAAAGGAGAGCAATAAAAGCAATCTGAAAAAAAGTCATTGGAATTCATGCCAACACAGCAGGATCCTGCTGCCTCCTGTTGTCTGGATCTGGTAGAGATTTATGACATTACTGATGCAAATAGTGGGCCATTAACTTAAATAATTATGCTTATAACCCCTGGTTCCAGATTCAGTTTCCATAACTGATCTAACTGCAAGTATTGCAACATAGCATTTGTTTCAAATTATGTTTTTCTTTTTTTCATATTTGAAGAATGAAGACAACAAAACCAAAAACAAATCACACAAGCAAACAAACAAAAACAAACAAAGAAAGGAAAAACAACCCACAATAAAGAAGTAGGATGTGAAGTAAGAGAAGCTTGTTCTTAGGAAAGAAGAAAGGAGAAGAGGAAATAAAAATAAGGGAGAATTGACAAGACAAGACATTGGACAAAAAGCCAAATAACATAGAACTGCATCTGGGGAAAGGAAAAAAGATCTCTTAATACCCTTTGCTTTTCCTGCTGGAAACTGTAGAAAAGCAAAGGATGTGTGAACAGATTTCTACTCCTAGTGAAGTCCTTCTGCCAAAAGATTCTTGCCCTGCTGAATATTTTCTTTGCTGGAGAAGGAAATGGCATGCAGACTTACGTCTGCCATTGTGAGTGTATAACACTTCCAGAGAAAAGCACACAGGACAGCCCATAAAAAGAGAAACTGAAGATTTATATGAGTTATACTTCAAGAGTTGCTGAAAAAAGTCAGTTTTAAAAATACAGATACTCTGAATTCCCTTGTTACTCTGGTTATTTAAGATGTCTGGCCTACAGTTTTTCTGGTATGGTTTATACTTATGGTTCACCTCTAAATCCCCTAAGTAACAAATATTCCATTACATCCTTCCATATGGATGTGAACTTTCTTGGGGAAATGTAATAAAAATTTAAAAACTAATCCACCAAACTAAAAGCTTTCTCTGTTCTATTTTCCTTCTTTTTCTCCATTATTCCAATCTCTGTTCTATTTTATGTGCTTTCTTTCCCCCATCTCGTTTGATTTTTGGCTTCTTTTCTGTTTCTGTGTAACCCCAGTGACAACACAGTAATTCTTTTTTTCCAGTTTTATTTTGTTTCCTGGACTCCCATAATAACTAGTTTTCTATAGTTGCTCTTCCCTCAATATTACACTTTTCATATTGATATATATCCCTCTGTCTTTATACACTGCTTGTTACTTCTCTCTACTGTTTCTGGTTGATATTTCTCTCTATTTTTTTTCTCTTAGCTTTCCCTTCTCCTGTCTAAGGCCTTAAAGTACCTGCTTTCATCTAATGGATCATATCTGTGTAATAACAGGAGACAATATTCATTCTTTCAGGGTATGGTGTGGGACAGTACCACATCTCTGGGATTACTTGTGGTTTGGGATTATTCTTTACTATAAGTAAGATGACATTATTGCAACTTCAGACATATTAGAGCACATTCTGCTGTTATAAGTCTATTTCCAGTTACTTTCTCTTGTATTCTTCCCATAAGATTATTATTTTTTGTTTAATTTGTTAGGAATATTGCTCATACAAAGGAATCAGGTTTGGTTTTGTTTTGCTTTTTAAATTTCTACATTGCATCTGTAAAAATTAATGATCTATGAAACAGCCTTCTGCATTTATGAAGCTTGTTATGTAGACTAGCACCAACAGTGTTGAGTGAGATGTGCAAATGCTATCATCTGGTGCATACACAGGAGGGACATGCCAGCTGATAGACTTTAAATATCTATAATCAGTGACTGAAGTAGGTCACAGAATAGCAGTGCTCTTAGTTGCCAAAATTTGAGTGACTCATTGATTAATAAATATTTTGTTTCTCATACGAGTAGCTAGGATTGGAAAAGCTCTCCAAAATTTTGATTCTCAGGTTTACTGTACCTGAATTCAGAAAGGATTTAGTTTCTTGGTAATTATAGGATACAAGCAAGAGAAATACCATGCTAAAGTAGCTCCACCTGTAAATCAGTCTCTCTTGGCTATAAATGTTATGCATGCAGTCAGTTGCTTCAATTAGTTTTTGGAAATTGACTCACTTGGTTAGACAGTACAAGCTTTCTGAAGAAGTGAAGGCAAATTTCAGCCATTTTCTCTTGTGTGTTGATAGTTAAGAGTGAAAAGGTATCATCAAGGGCACAATAGCTTTTTAAAGTATAATCCAGACAGACTCTTTTTTGACTCATCTACATAAACGTCTAAATAGGAGTCTTAAAAGGCTGAGCATAAGTATATCATAACAAAAGGTGTAGTTTTGTTTACTAAGGCAGAATCATGACAGTTATTTTACTTTAAGATTGCAGAAGGTTTATAAATGGCTGATTTTCTTCTTCCTTCCAATGAAACACTTCATATTATGGGATATTATTTTGTCCTGGTTTGAGCCAGGATGAAGCCAATTTTCCTTTTACTGATTTTTAATTTTTTTACTTTTTTTCCTTCAGAAAGCTTTCTTTTAACTAATAGCAGAGTTTTCCAGCTTGGGCTGATAACAAATGGTGGAATGTTTTTTCTAACTGCTGGGGCTTCAAAGTCACAACTTCACTCTGCCGGCTCAGACACTATGGGGAGATCTATGACCCCCCTGTAGGAGGCTGAGTTAGACAGACAGCAAAATTGGCCAGAGATATTCCATTCCATATATCTACATAAGCTCAGAGGAAGGTCAGAGATCACAGGAGACAACTTCCTTCCTCCTTCTTCTTCCCTTCTCTCCTGTCTATGGCTGGCATCCAGGGAGGACTCCGTCCATCCATCACCATTGACCACCCAGGCTCAAGCTCTCCTGACCCTCCTCACTCTGTGTTTTCTCCGGCAGCGAACTGGAGTTTTTCAGGACTGTTCACAGCTAAGGAGAGTGCTGTGAGAGTTGCTGGGGGTGGGGGAAGCAATAGGGGGTTTGCACATATCTAAACATATTTGCATATAATTGTATATATTTTCTTTTATCATTGGTGTTTAATTAAAGCTGTGTAGTTTAGTTTTCCATCCAGCCAAGTCTTTCTCCTTTTCTCTCTCTCCTTCCCTACCTGGGTGGGAGGGGATCAAGAGTGTTGTTGTTGAACCTGAGTCAAACAATGACATATTTTTTCTTTCTCCAACATTTCTGTTATCAAACATCACATATGATGGTTAAAAAGTGGCTATAAAGTCACACAGAAATAATATAATCTTACAAGAAGTATATCAGATGTATTTTGGATTTTCAGTCAATACCTCCCAGCACTGTGAGACTAACTAGCAAATATTAGTCCTACACCTGTCTTCATAATGATTAACATACTGCCTGCAGAAGGAACTTTACAATCTAGAAGTGTATTAGCAGGTATCTTGTTTATGGTGTTTAGGATGGAGAACATGGTAAAAAAAGGATGTGTGGGAGCATTAGATTCCTGTGTGACTTTATTCTGCCAAGCCATTACATTTACTACCTCTTTGATATTCAAATATTATGTAGATTTGTCCTTGCCAGACTTTCAGTTTAGTAAGAATGTCAGGACTTCAAATTCTTATGGAACTGCAAGAAAATAAACAAACAAAAAATACCCAACAAAAGCCCACAAACCCAAAAAACTCAAGTAGTCTTTGTAAAGGCAAAGCAGAGAGGGTTTTGAAATCTTTATTCCTTAGTAGGGTTAAGCCTTTTTTTCAGTGAGAAATTATTTCCTTCAGTATCAGATGTGACACCAGAAATCAAGTTGGTGCAGTTTTGTGCTACATTAACACACTGACCTCCTAATGGATAGAAAATTTGCTTCTGATGTTTGAAGGTCATCAGTTTCCTTCTAAGTTTCTCTTTCTTTTTCCAAGCTGCTCTTTTACATAAATGTTTAACCTTGAATTCATAGGTTGCTATTTTGTCATGCATAAATGTTTTAACATCAAATTCAGTGCCTGTCATTTAATAACTGGAGAAAATCTGAGCTATCAAATTCATCTAATGGGAGGACAAACTTAGTCTTCATTATCAAAGGTCTTATGATCCCTTGCGCCTCCTGGAAAAATTTATTGATAAACACAAATATAAGCATAAAGTACCCAAATTGTACATTTTAAAAGAAAATTGCTACTTGGCTCCCTATAGGGTAACTTGGTAAACCCTTCCAGCAATATACTTTTACTCAGTTCTCGAATAAAACAACAATAGTCAGCACTTAATGAATTTATATCACATTTTATGTCTTTCTACACATCATTTGATGTTTTGTTGTCTGCTGGTGCTTTTAGAGATTTCCCTTGTTGATAATGTTTTTGTGTTGCTACCAGGTCTAATTTGGCTTTCAGCTAAGCCTTTGAATTTTTTATAATAAAGTAATTTACAGATGCTGGAAGATAAATTAGCACTGCAAATGCAGTTAAATTGCATAATCACACAGATTGATTTTGTGTTAGCCTTTGAGATGTATAGATACCTTGTGGCATCTCTGTCAAGAAAAGGCAGTGAAAGCGAAAACCTTTCAATTTGTCCAGAAAACATGGAAAAACATGTCAAAAGACCAGAGAAAAATATATAGCTGTTTGACTGAAATGCTTAGTTGTTTATAAATGTTAAATATACAGCTAGCATTCAACAGTGACATTAACTGTCTCCCCTCACTTTGGATGCAGCACAAAATACTCTTTCGCATGAAGCACAATTTTTATGTACAGCAAAGAGCAGGATATTTTTGGTTGGTTGGTTGGTTTGCTCTGTTTTGGCGTTGTCATTGATTTGGAAGGAAAAAAAATAATAATTTAGACTTCAGTGACTTTTGAAGATTTGTTATGTTCAGAGGAGATTCCTTGAAAGAATTATGTCAACCTAGTATTAACTTGATCAGGAGAATATGTCCAAGAACACATGCAGAATACAAATTTGTGCCTCATTTTAGCTAACGTAAGGAGCTGTGGAGCTTTGCATGAGAGTAAGTGCAACTTCACTGCTAGCATCTTCTGAGCAGAATGCTGTCATTTGCAGGGACACTCAGTGGTAACCACCGCTTTGCTTCAGTATGGTCTGTGTTGCAATCACAGGTATAGATGTGCCGAAAATTTAAATAGATGAGGTGGGACTTTTACAGGGTCAAGGTACCAAATCTATGACCCAAACACATTGTTCTCTGCTGCTGCCTAAGGCAGTAGTGACCCTGCATATTTTTCTGGAGTCAGGAGATTAAACTACTTCAATATGCAAGGCTTTTTGTTGCATACTCACACTCATAAAGCCATGAAGATAAACACAGGGCAAGCTTTGGTGATATACATAATATGTAAGGATACCAGTACATAAGTGATCTGGAAACATTTTGAAATTAGTAGCTTGCAAATGCTCACTGTAAATCACCGTCAGTGGTGACACATTACTTACATACTCACAACTGATCAGTTGATCTTCAAGCTTGTGATTTTAACGTTTTTCTTTCAAAAAGCCGCATGGGATTTCATCAGCAAAGGCAGGTAAATCACAATCTGGTAAAGAACCCAAAACAGCAAAGAACCTAGAAACAGGATAAGAAAAGTGGGAAAAAAAGTTTTCAGGTCAAATATACAGGCCTCACCAAAAAACTTGAAAAAAAAAAAAAATCTAAACAAATAGTATGGTAAATATACCTTGAAAAACAGGAAAGTTGAGGCAATCAAATGAATAAGCCAGTGCCTGGGAAATGAGGAAAATACCTATGTACTGTGACTTACGGAATTAGATTAATTACTTTTTCCTGGAATTATAATATAATTTCTATATAGAAATAACATTTTAAGGTGGAAATGTCATGGTTGGATGAGAATTTGATGTCACATATGTATGTTTCTTAATTTCATTGTTTGTTAGTTGTTGTTTTTTTAAGATTAATCTTCACTTCTTCATCTTATACTTAGTTCACTAACAGTTATGGAGCAGAAATTCTGTTAATAAGAGATGAACATTCAGTGTCAATATATACATTTAATAATACTTTTATGGATAATTGCCAGCAGTATACTTTGTGTGAGATGCTTTGGCAACTTTCTGTAAAACTCACTTAAAAATAAGAAAACAAGAAGCACCGTGACGCTTGTATTTCTTACATTCTTATGTTAAATACATTGATGAATATGATGAGTGCTGTGAATATTTTCTGAGAACACACTGATAAATAAATTAGTTGTAATTGAAACTAAAGGGGAAAATGAGCATGTTTTCTTATTGTGCTATGTGGAAAGTAATTTAAAAGAAAATCTGAATTGTTAATACTTTCTCTCCAAAAACAGTTTAAAGAAACAAAGAGTACCTTACCTAATTTAGCTACTTTTCCATTTAAAAAAGGAGGCAAGAATTAATAAATATTGTGAAAGAATGAACTAGATGAATTGCTAGCTAGCCTAGTGAAACCATCAGTTTAGGTCGCATTAAGGCACAGTTACACATAATATTCTAATTTACAACCTGAAATATAATTGGAGAATTTGCTGTATGTTCAAGACTGTATTGAAATGGATTAATTTAGAGTCAGAAATAATTGTTTGCATATGGGGCGAAGGACAGCTTAACATAAAGGTGGTTTGAAAATTTATGAATATATGTGAGGGAGACATACTCTTGTCAGCCAAGAAGAGACTCAGCATCTGAGAAGGAAAGCTACAGATTTTTTTTTTATTTTTTTTTTCTCTCTTACAGTCTGTGTAATCTAATGCACCTACCCTTGCTAAGGCAGTTACAAACTAAGGTCATACGGTTGTTATGCTTCAGGGAAGCACTGACACAGACACAGAAAAAAACGGAGAGAGAAAAAGATACCACTTGGGCTTACTCTTTCTTTGGTTCCCTAGAATGTGTTAGTGAAAAAGAAGAATTAAAAAAAAAAAAAGGAAAAAAAAAAATAAAAGGGAGGGGCCCAGAAAATAAAGGGAGGAAAATGAAAGGAAATGGAACTTAACCTAGAGTGAAGAATCCTAGAATAATGTAATGCTTTGGGTTGGAAGGAACCTTCAAATATCACCTAGTTCAAACACCTATGCCCTAGGTATGGACATCTTTCACTAGATAAGGTTGTTCAAAACCCCATCTAACCTGTTACTGAGTGCTACTAATGATGGAGCACCCACAGCTCCTCTGCGCGATCTGTTCTAGTGTCTCATCGCCCCCACTGTATAAAATCCCTTCTATTTGTCAAATCCAATTCTATCCTCTTTCAGTTTAAAACTATTACTGCTAGTCTTGTTACTACAGTCCTTGGTAAAAAGTTTCTCTCTGTCTTTCTTATAAGCCCCCTTTATATATTGAAAGGCTTCAACAGGGTCTCTCTGGAGCCTTCTCTTCTCCAGGCTGAACAACCCCAACTCTCTCAGCCTTTCTTCACAGAACATGTGTTCCAACCCCTTGATAATTTTTATGGCCTTTCTCTGGAGAACTGTTCCAGCAGGTCCATGTCTTTCTTGTACTGGGGACCCCAGAGTGGAACACAGTACTCCAGGTGGGATCTCATGAGAGCAGAGGGGGAGAATCACCTTCTTGACCTCCTGGCCATGCTTTGTTTTATGCAGCCTGGAATATAATTTGATTTCTGGGCTGTAGCTGCAGTTTACATCAAAAAAGGAGAGTCAGACACTGAACAGCTGATGAAAAACATTCTTGAAAGAGAGTTAGAAAAGGAAAGCTTAAAAAATCAGGGGCTAAACATAGAAAAATATATTGCCACTTTTGAAGGAGGAAGGAACAGCCTCTTCAGAGTTCAGATAACTAGGAGTTGACTGTTCAGGGGTAAGGATCTAGAACTATTGGTTCTTTTTTCTAACTGCAGATTGGCAGTCGTCCTCCAGAGACCTCATTATTCCTTTCATCTTGACCAGTTTTCTTAGGCTGGTGTGAACTGCCTTCCAGAGAGGCCTCTCTTCACTGACCGTACAAGGAGCTTGCATAACTAAGGTTAGGTAAGAAGAAACCCATGTTTACATTAGATTGACCCCCAAAATCTTTGATGTCTGACAAAGCACAAATCCTATATAAACTTCCTAAGTATTTCCTTAGAAATACTTCATATCAGAGGATGGAGTGGTTTTGTAATATATTTAACAGTTTGAAGACTTACCAGAAAAGAAAACAACCAACATCTATAAAGGCTTGTTCACTACTAGTCATTGATGTAACACAAAACTACTGGTAGAATTATGGACTGTGACAGTTTAAAACAACTATATTTTAAATGGAGAGCCTTTTGGAATTGAGTTTATTATGCAATCTCTTTGAAGAAAACTGTATTCTACACTAATTAATTATTATCCTATTACTTATGGTCTTCCTATTTGTTGCAGACACTAGAAGTTTCTATTTCAGTGATGAAATAAACATAAGCCACTATACAGCTTAAAATTTTGCCAGTAGAATTTTTTATTTTTATTTTTATATTCTATAAACACTAGTCCATCACTTCTGAGAGAATTTTTCTTTCACAAGAGAGTGAGCGTGAGAGAGTGGTTGAGAGTGAAGAACACCTAGATAAATAAACACTACCAGTTACCATGGCATGTTACATTTTCCTTGGAGGTATCTTATGCAAGAACTGATCAGGTTGAGACTGGATTACATGATGAATCTGACATGACCACTGCATGAGGCATGATGGAAGAGGGCTACTACTGCTCCAAAGTTCCATCATAATCCAACTGCATCCCACACTTTTCCATCAAATACATTTGAATGTAAGAGATGCTTTTCTATGGTAAAGTTGCAGTCTTCTGCTAGATCAGGTATTTTTAGTTCCAGTATTATTTTATTAGGTTGGTTTTAAAAGGGCTGGATTCTGTGCATAAGGGGACACTCCTATCTATCAGATCACTGGAAAACAGATTTGCTACAAAGCTAACCTTACTGGAAGAAAGATAAGCACGTCAGGCATCTGGAAAGAGGAAAAAAAATATTTTTGGATGAGCTAAAAAGTATAAAGAAAATATGAAAGAAAGAAAACACATTAAAGGAAATACAAGGAAATTAAAAATACCTCTATCTTCACAGGGTTCTTTGTAAATAGAAAATAAATTAGAATTAGTAACATTAACCTCAAAGTATAGCTCCTTATTGGCACCTGAAGAGTTGACACAAAGCAGAGGATTCAAACTTAAAAGTAACCTAAAGCTTACTTCTGAACTTCCTTACAGTTGAGCTGACATGTTCCATGCTTGTTCCTCCCAGCAAAACTTCATGTGATCTACTGTTTATAACCATGATCAGGTCAATGAAGTAATTTGGAATCAAATTCAGAGACAGTGGTTCTTTGTGTCGATCCAAATCCCTATGTCAGCTAGATCAAGGAGGACACCCCTTCAGAATTTTACACAATCTCTCAGTAATGAGTGACGTGACCTAGGTCTCACTTTGCCTTGGTGAAACAGCTGCGTACGACAGTCAGCAGAAGCAATATCATGAGCTGTGATACTCTCTCACACAGAAATATGTCAATATCAGATATTTTTATTCTGCCACTGAATTTAAGTAGAACAGTATTTTATGGGCTCAGATGAAAAATATCAACCCTGAAAAATGTCAGCTGAATTAAGAAATAAATGTCAATAATCTCATTTGACCCAAACTAAAAATTTTACAGACACCTTGTATGAAAAGGCCTGCAGCATGTGAGGCCTCTGCTACTCTCAGAAATATCTCTTCAACACTACTATTTAGAGAGTTTTAGACAGACACGTAGATTATATCTCTCTTCTGTATTGCTAAAATTATCCTTTCCTGTTTTGAATTGAAATACTAAGACATTGAACAATACTCAGACCATCTTACATGCAATATCTTTAGAAATATGTGGTGACCTGAAACTCAAATGCATTACAGTTTATAGTTTACAGTTTACAGACTACTAGAAGCTCTTTCCTGACCATTGGTTTACAGTTCAAAGTGCCTTTCTAGAAGAGACTGCAATATTTTCCAGTCCTGGATAGGGGTGGGACATTATGGTAATGGGATATAATGGCTCCTCAGTACATTTGGGTAGTGATCAATCTTGTTCAATTTCAGAAGTCCATGGTGCAGACATTTGTAGCTGAGTTAATTATCTGGAGTTTGCTTTATAGTCAATTGAGCAAATAATGTTACTTTTAGGAAATTATTAATCTGAGGACACCTAGAATCATAGAATTGTTTAGGTTGGAAAAGATGTTTAAGGTCATCAAGTCCAACCATAAACCTAACACTACCTAGTCCACCACTAAATCGTGTCCTTAAGAGTCATATATATTAGAATCATAGAATAGTTTAGGTTGGAAGGAATCTGAAAGACCATTTAGTTCCAACCTCCCTACCATGGGCAGGGATATTTTCTGCTAGACCATGTTACTCAAAGCCCCATTCGAGCTGGCATTGAACATTTCCAATGATGGAGCATTCACAGCTTCCCTGGACAATCTGTTCCAGTGTCTCACTACCCTCATAGTAAGCAATTTCTTTATAATATCTAATCAAAACCTACCCTATATCTACCGATCTATTAAATACCTCCGGGGATGGTGATTCTATCACTTCCTTGGGTAGTCTGTTCCAATGTTTGACAACCCTTTCACTGAATAAATGTTTCCCAATACCTAATCCAAGCCTTGTGTAGTGCAACTTGAGGCCATTTCCTCTTGTCCTATCACTTGTTAATTGGAAAAGAAGCCAACATCCACCTTACTGCAACCTTCTTTCAGCTACTTGCAGAGAGCACTAAGATGAAAAGAGTTTTGTGCTGAAATAACTCGTACTTCCTCACTGACTATAACAACAAGTGTAAACATCTGGCTCAGTTAGTGTTAATTTCATAATTCAGGTCTGCTTTTAAAGAGATAAATCTAATCCTGAATCATATATATCCCTACAGCAGACATGTCAAAATTTAGCCAAGAATTCCTTATTTTAAAAACTATAGAAATTTAATAATATTTCTATAATTTCAGATGTAAAAATATTTATATAATTCCAGATAGGAAAGCTACCTTGATTTTACATTTCCTGAGATTCATATAACTTTGCTTACTATTTCTCATATTAAGTAATGTCATGTCTGGAAACAGTGATTTTCTTAATGAAGGATGATGAAATGAAAGACAATTAAGCAATGTAAAACAACAATGAAACAAATTTGGCTTCCTTAAACATCTTTGCCTTTCAGCCCACATAACCCATCAAAATGGTGATCTCTGGAATGAACATTTCTATAAATTTCTCCTTTTTTCCTCTGTCAGTTTAGCCTCTTGCTAAATAGAAGAAAGTAACAATTTAAATTTTAAGGGATAGTTTAGCTTTTATAGAAATAATTTTATGGTAAATTGCAATATAGCTGACATACCATGGCCTTCTTGAAATTACAAGGATTTATTTTCAAAAACAAGCAAACACAGTAAAATGAAAATTGGCTTCATCCTGGCTCAAAGCAGGACACTTTTATATATAACTATACACATCAAATATAAGTTGCAGCACAACTGCAAGATTTAGCAGAGCAATTTCATTCCTATGAGGTCAGAACTTAATCCCTGTAATGTTAAGAGGATTAATTAGTGTTTAAAAAGTGATTCAGATATTAGGATAAGAAAACATATTGAAAGCATCAGGAAATATTTGCATTCTGACAGAGCTGTAAGCTCAGAGAGATCATTTTATCTATTTTGCAAAGATCAGGATTGCATGGTTTATATTAGCAAAAAAAAAAAACAACCCTTGTTATTTTCTGCTTTACTTGCCCTATCTGAACAATTGTTTTGAATTAATCTTTCATGTCACAAGTATCATCACTTGTTCATGCAGTATTTCAAAACTGACTTGAGTGGACTGTAGGTGACTAGAGAAGAAGATAACCTACAGTTCAAGAGACTTTTCTACTCAAATTATCAGAATATAAGAAAGAACAGTAAAATTATAAGAAAGCTCTCGCTTTTCTGTCAACAGTTTGTCAGATTCCAAGACTGTTTGACCAGGTTCTTTTTAGATATCTCATATGATTAAAGTTTAATTTTTAATACCAAGTTCACTTACTTGTAGATGTTTGACATTACACAGAATTTTTACTTGGAAGAGAGATACATCAATACACTGAAATTACAATTCAAGTACACTTAAAAGAATACAGGAATTTCAATATACAGAAATATCATAGAAATAACTGAAACATGGTGAGACATCTCAAATGACTGGAAGACTGCGATGGATGCTTATAGGCTGTTTTGTAAAGGCAAGCAAGGATGAAGAGATGGAAGAATGGAGGTGAAGGACATTTGTAGCCTTTTGATTAACACTGGGAGAACCATTTACACAACTGGTAGACCCACACAATTGATACAGCTAGTTGATCCAGTCAACTGATACAGCCGTTTATCTAAAAAAAAGGTCACCCTCTGGTTCCTTCAAAAGCTCTGATCACTTCCTATGTTGCTCTTGCTTGGGATTAACTTCATGAGCACATCTCCTATACCCATCTCCTCTGAACCTTCTTCCGTTGTAGGAGTTTATTGCTCAGTAACAGAGCCCTTTACCCTTAATCTTCTAAAGAAGAAAAAAAATTCTGCCTGAGTTATCAATAATAACCTACAATTGTGGTTGCAAACATGGTTCATATAAGGTTGTCCATAATACCGAGAATGGTGTAACCTCCACCGAAAAAAGATCCAACAATAGCTGGAGAAATAAGATCTTAAAAGCCAACAGCTAACTCATGCTTCTAAGTAGACTCTGGGTAGTTTTTATATTCTTTCCTTCTTTAACCATTCTTTATTACTGAGAATTCACTCTGAGATTTTTCTGTGTTTCAACAGAAGACAATTTTGTTTTATTGGATTTCGTTAGAACAGAGGCTATCAACAGGACTATTAGGCCTAATATAATTAACTACATAAACTATGCAATTCTATACAAAAATAGCCTGAAATTTTTATTTCTGCGTTATGCCTAGAGTTTCTCATAGTTACTTTTTTGTAAGATAAACAAAGCCTTCCTGTATATCCTTACAAAATCATGGATTTGCTGAGAACTTCAGAATAATGGAAAACTTACTTATCAACATAACATTTCTTTTTAGTCAGGAGGCTGCAAACAAACAACTTGTGGGAGAGGAGGATTACAGCACCAAATTTTCATCAATGTGACACCAAGTGACACCAATATAAATTAAAATAACACAAAAGATCCTCTGTGGAATTGTGGCAGATGTTCATGAGAGTATCTGTAATCAGAATCCATTCTTAAGACTTTAATAGTAATGTTTGAGGACTACATGACCTATCATCACACACCATATCAAATGCATAGTCTTAGCTGCCTACAGAGGAAAAACCAAGTTATTCTTTGCAATGCTAGCACAATCCTCAAAAGTATTTAGAAGTACACTGCATAGACTGTCATCTTTTTAGTGCTTATTTTTGGTATTGCATGGCTACTTTTGAGAACTGTATTGATTTCTATTCTGTCTATGTCTGACTAATACAGCAGGAAGGCACCAAGTGTATTTAGTATAGAACTGAACAGAACTTTCTGTGCTTTTTCACAGAAACAAACAAACAAGTCCTTTGTGATTTCAGCTAGGAATATATGTATCTAAAAAGTTATACTACTGAAATGTAATTACCACACAGTGAGGTTGGTAGAATCTTTCACATGTATCTCCACACTTGGTAAAGAACTTTCAGAAACTACTAGTACCCAGAAAAACTTCAGCTTTCCAGTTAGAGATTTAATAGACTGTTATTTTTTTCCAGAGACTACATCTCCAGGTTAAGTGCTTTCGCCTTATAAACTTGTAATATGGGATCTATATTCTTGATTATTTGGTTTTGGGTTGATAGGAGTTCTGTTCTCATTAAAATCTGAGAATATAAGAGTTACTGATCAGAAGATTCCTCAAGAGGAACATTTTTCAATTGATCCTGTTCTCAATCATTAAAGTTCTTAGGACTTTAAAGTTCACCCTTACACATTTTTTAGTGTTAGGAGCTCATTTGGAACCTTTTTACTCACGATTATCTCAACCCTTACCAAAAGGGTTTATTGTTATCTCAACAAAATCAGTTCTGCCCTTCTTATAACATGCCAATGGTACAGCATGACAGATAATCCTGAGGACACCAACCTGCTCAGAATATCAGTAACCAGAAAAATCACATCCAATTAAGGTAACTGCAGCTCTCAGGCTCTAGCATGAATACAGGATGATGTCTAAAAATAAGCAACCATTATTCTAACCCAATGCCTATCCTTCTTCCTGAATATATTAGATTTTATGAATAGCTGGTGTGTGAGTGAGAAATAGGAATGTTTAAATTATTTCTATCTTCTGGCATTTGTGAAATGAGGGTTCGTGTGATGGACTACAAATCACCTCATATCAAAAGTATGCAATATAATATTGAGGTGCATTTTATTTCTCTATGGAGTGGCTGTTTTGACTAGCTGAATGTTTGTTTTGGAAAAAAATTAAAAAATAACTATTTCATGGTCCTAATTATCAGTAGGAGATGTGGGGAAAACCCACTAGTTTGCCCAAGAAAACCTTTTCAGTTACATATTTAAATATTTTAGATTATGGCTTTTAGTTACACTGCAATGGACAAAAAGCACTCTGAAGGAATAACTCGATGCTGCGGAAAAGCGGGAAAAGCAGGCTGCAAGGAACAGTGTCTGTTTTGCTTGCTGACAGTTTTGCTGAATGCTGTTACATAAAGAAAGAAGGGCTGAACAACAGGAAAGGAGGATGCTTGTTCAGTTAGTGACAGTTGCTGCCAGCTGTTTGGAAAGGTTTGATGGGAGATGGTAGAAGATTTTCTTTTCTTTAGAGGCAAAAAACATCCACAGGAGAGAAACTGTCCTAGAGCAGACAGCACAGAGAGAAAGAAGGTGGTAAAAATTTTGTAATTAGGAATCCTGCAGTAGCGAAGAAAGACTGGGGGTCTAGTGGTATACACAGTGAGGTCTCAAAGATGGCAGAAAAATGGTTTCCTAGGGATTTCACGTGGGCCTGTGAAGTTGAGTATAACCTAAGAAACTTCTAAAACCTGATGTTTGAGATCCAAATTCAAAGGAGACCATTCTGTCAGGATACATGGACAAGGTGGAAGCCTGTTTATAAGTGCTTTTATCTTTTTAATCCAATGGGTCAGTTTCTCAGTTTTTTCTCAAGCATAAAATTGTTGCAATAACTGAAAACTTTCAGATTTTTCAAGTGTGTTCATTTTAAAGGAAAGCAGCAGGTGGATCTCCTTCAAAATTCTGGCCAAATTGGCATTCTGTCTTTAGGGATGGATGGACTTTTCAACCTGGATGAACCAAGTGCACTGAGAAGACAATTATGGCACAGCAGTGTGCAGCTTGCTTCCAGTTTCCAAGATTACAGACTTTGACAATGCTTTCTCCACGGTAGCTACTGGAGCCTGGTAATGGGGACAAGCTCCTCTATTTGCTGCTGAGAGCAAAGATGTGCAATACACCTAGAGCCCACAGACTGCTGAAGAGCAGGTTAGAATAATTAAGATAAACTCAAGTTTGCTTTACCTCAGAGCTTCATTGCAACTTTAAATCATGGGGGCTTTGTCATTAACTTGCAGTACAATTTTACAGATTTGCATTGTAGATTTTTTGTCAGATTCAACCTTGTAATGACATTATCTCTGTTTTCTGCTTTTGTTTTCTTTTTTTTGCACAGTGGTAGGTGATACTGGAACTTCCTAGCTTCCAGCCAGGTAATATAATGACTGCAGGAAGTAAAGGGGCTGTTAATGAGGTTTCAGAGAAAAGATAAACTAGAATATCGAGGCACCTGTGTGTGACAGGGAAATTAGCATTAGTTGTTCATTATACCAGAATTTCCATTAAACAAAGAAAAACAAATAATCATACTTCTCTATGCTTACTCAGAAAACATATCTACTGCAGTCACTGTTTCATTGTGAGTACTTTTATAACAGTATATTTTGATAATTAAGTGAAATCATAAAAATGCTGTGTCCCTGTTCTTGGGCATCACTGTTTCAGGACACATATCTAAGACTGTGAACCTTGAACACAACAGCCCTGTGCACACAGCCTTCAGAGCAGACCTTTCTACCAGTGATTGGTACCATCTACATAGATAATCTTTTACATATTTTTTGCTCTTCTGTGAACACATATTTGGGTATGGTCTCATCTTCTCACATACTTCACTGCTCAGCTTTTAAAAAATGTGTGTGTGTGTGTGTTCAGGAATGGATTCAGGAGGAAACTATTCATCCATCATATAGAACAGTTTTTGAGAGTATCCTTTTGGATATGCACTTCATGTAGAGTTGGGCGTCTAGCTGGGAAACAATAGGTCTTTGAAAATATTGCCTGTATCGGCCATGCACATGCAGTTTGTAAAAATATGACTACTTATATCTATCCTACAAAAATAAATATAAAAATTAATAGGAGACACACAACTATTACGTATAATTTTAACAGCTATGATCCTTGGATTTAATTTGATATTTTACACATTCTTTGCACATCTAATTGTCCATGCAACTTTATTCCACTGGCTGGAAAAAGAAGCAAGTTTATTGAAATGTCATAATACATATATTTTTGTTTATAACATAGCCATAATTCATCTCTGTAAGTATATTATTAGTGAATGGTGCATTCAAATGGTTCATAGTGCCTGCATCTTACTAAGAAAAATTGTTGTCTTAGTATCATTGAAAATTAAAATAGAAATATTATGCATACTAGAATTGTGCTGAATGTTTTATATAGGAAAACACTGATTCTAAAAACATTTAATAATTTACAAATTTATGCCAGAGTGTAACATATGTTCTCAAAAATTAAAGCTGTCTGGCCTGGCTATATTTGCTTATGAAAAACAGCTCTGCTTTAAATAAAGTCATAAAAAGTGCATTCTTCTCATTTCTAGACGTAATCAGCTATGACAGTCATTGACATAAATATTTGATCTATTTGGTCTATTAAATTTTTTCTTCTAGGAAAATAAAAATTAAATGTTTATAAAAGTGATGATCAGAATAACTGTAATGCAGCCTCCATCTTATCTTTCAACCATTTAAAAACTGAATGCTTGCTGAAAGAGTGAGGGTTCTTTAGAAGACATTCTAAGTTAGTTGTGAAAAATTCTTTCACTCCGATAAACTTAATTTGCCAGTTGCTTTTTGTGTATTTGTTTCAGCTCTATTGAATGGACATCTGAAAAGGTATTATGTCAAGTTTTTGTAACATTCTTTAGGTTTTTGGGGGCTCTGTTTCTACTCCAGCTGTAGCCTTTTGCATCTCAGTAAAGAGGATTTAGCACTCACATTGATCTGATGAAACACTTAAGCATGAGGATGAACTCTATATTAGATCGCTTACTTTGACAGATGAGGATGTTTCTGTTTCTTATTGATAAAGAAAGAACACAGAATTTTTCAAAACACAATATAATAATGACAAAGCATGCACTCCTTTCTAATGAAATGGTGATTGTTACTGTCAACACTGTGGAAAAGGTAATACTTTTCAGCTTTTATTTTGGTGAGAGAATGAAAGGAACAGATTTATATTTTATTGTACAAGGTAGATAGGAGAAAGTAAATCCACATATATCGTTTTGTTTAGTTCAATTTTAAAAGACTGATGTGTCTTCATTCTGGAGGATGAATAGATTATTTATGATTACTTTAACCAATAAGGTAACTTTTTTTTTCCCTGTACATTGTTGCTAGTATGAATTTATTCCCAATATTTTTTATGCAAGTTCTACAATGTAAAAGTTAGCTACCATCACTAGATTATGCTGATTTCTTTGGATCTGATGTTATGCTCACAATCTTCAATAACAACTTCAATAACTTTGACCCCTTTGTGAAGATATGTCAGCAAACTGATATGACATACAATTTATGAGTTTTCTTCCACCAAAAAGGTACTTGACCTTTAAAATGAACAAGAAAGGAAGCATAAATACTTAAAATTATTGACCCTACTGAGTAATAATGGGGAAAAATGATATTGCAGTTTACTTTAAAGCTACTTAAGTATAGGCAGAAAAAAATGCATCACAAAAAAAAAGAGATGAAAATTTCACAACTTCAGTGAAAACTCCAGGGAGATACTGATTTGTGACATGCAGAAATCAAAAGATTCAGACTGGAATTCTTTTGATTTTGTGTGGTATAATTCTTCATACAATTTAATTTGTTTCTTGTGAATGCAATATAAGTAGGTCCTTTCAGTCTTCCTGTTGTATTGACGAGAAATTACTATGAATATGGATAATGACTTAGACTGACAGTCAGAAACACTACCATCACCACCTCACTCCCCATTTTTATTGTTATATACTGTGTTATGAACAGGACTAACAAAACTTGACATGCTTCAATAATTTACTGAATGATAGCATTGTCATGTTTTACACATTGTGATTCTGTCTGCTTAAAAGAAGGTATCTAAAATACAGCATGGATAGATTTGTGTCTGTCCCTTCTGCATAAACACTGAATAACTTGCTTATCATTACTACAACTCATCTTCCTTTAGCCATTTAAAGTTTAGGCAGCTACTATTCAGAAACTCAACTTCATTTTCTCGATGGTCAGAACAGACAGAAACCTTGTATTTTAGATATATGTCTTAGACGAAAAAATCTCCCAGAGAATCTACCTTTATTATTGCCTAGATAGAAAAGTTAAATTGTGTTTTAGATGCTTGATTTAAAGGGCAATTAGTCCTCTCAATTTTGGGTTAAGTACTCAAGAGACACTGATGGTATGTTTCAAAAAACAGAGCTGAACTCTTCTGCTCAGCAAAAGTAGTCTGTGTTCCAGGTCAAAAATCTTATAGAAGCTTTATAATAGTAGTGGACTTCAGGTAACATACATATGTAACTTCCAGACTGAAAACACCTATGCGGCCCAGAGTGCACAAAGCAGCTCAGCTCTGCTGATACTGTTTGTGCTGACACATTCATACAAAACTGGTTAAGCACTTTTAAAAAATTACACCTGAACACAGCACTTCATTTAGCTTCAGAAAGGAACTACATAGTTGCATTTATGTGATTCATCAATGAGCTCAGCCAGTTTCTATAATTCAGCTTTTCCAGTAATTTCTGGAATTAAATTTAACTCTGTATGAGAATTCTACATGCAATATGAAGATTCACCATCACTCACAATCACAGAAAAAATATGAAAATATTGTACTTCAAACTCCACAAAAGTTTTGAGAAACATGGGAAAATCTACTATGTATGTGGGTCAGCTACCAAGGATAAAGTGGCATTGTAATATTTACAAGGAACATTGAAAGAAATGTAACTTCTAGTGGAATAGAAAGAAGTATCATCTTAGATGCTCTCGTCCATTAGTAATCTACATGTGTAATCAACTTGAGCGATTTTTATTTTTTTTTAACCTGACAGTCTGCAAAAAAAATTAATTTGCAGTGTCAAAGAAACTCACAAAAGTCAGAGGGTGAAAAAAAGTATTTAGAAAAAAATATAGATAAGCAGACCTACCTTGCCTGGTGATAATGGGAACAACAATCATGTCAATATGAGAAAGAATACTTGTCTTATTAGGAAGTAAAGACTCACACAGCTCAAAGAGATAGTCTACAAGAATGTGAAACAATATAATATGATGTATTGCCCAAGAAATACAAAACAGATAGATAGTTACCAACTGTGAGACTGGAAGACTGTGAAAATACAGAGGAGCACGTGGTGCAAGTAAGATACTTAGTCCAGAATCATCCACAGAACACTTACCCTGGTGACTACCATATACATCACAATATATCACAGAATGCTCTTTGGTAGATTTCAGCCTTCAGTAAAATAATCAAAATCCAGAGTAAATGCAGAGTACTGCAGGAAAATAAAAGGAAAAAAAACCCACAGTACCAAACATATCAGATAAAACAAAATAATTTTCCTTCCATAGATCACCAGTGTGGCTCTTTCTCATATCATTAAAATGTTCTGCTAGCCAATACCAACGTTGTGCCATCCCAAAGTATACTTTAGCTGGGTATTATCTGCAAAGAAGATTGGGGTTTCTACAGCTTTTCTTGGTGGCAGCTTGTTTTGTGACAGTCAAGACATATAAAACAGTAAAGGCTGTCTGATCATAATTAGTCACAAAAGAATTTCTCATTCTTTTGTGAGTCTATGAGTTTGCACAAGAAGGGAAAATGTGTGTGTACAATGGAAAAAAAAAATTTTCTGAGTGTATTAGAGCATGTGGATGTGGTGTTCAGTGTCCCTTCAGCCCAAGTTTTCTCAGGGATGCATAAAGTGTCTGTTTTAATCTGGAAGATTTAAATTATTAAAGCTCAGTAAGTGATCTTTATATTTGATCAGATAAACATGGAAAATTGCATAAGTCCACTTTAATATGATTTTAATGGTCCCAGCTTACTTATATATACATCCTCCATTTATTGTTTTTGTAAACTGCTCTCTGTTAAGAGTTATTTCCCAAAGTAATAGAACACAAGCAAGGTTTCTTTGTGAACTCTGAAAAAAAGGTCCCTAAGAATTTTAATTCTGTAGGTTCTGAAACTGTTAACTCAGCTGAACTTATAATTTGTATTTGTTGCTCTTCTTTAAATTTTATTATCTAGCCTTGACCCACAACACACTTTAATGCTCAAATTATGTTTGAATTATTAGCAGATACTCAGTGCTCGTTTTGACTAATTCTCAGAAGGCAGCCTTAAACTTTAGCAAAGATTAATAGCATCTCTGAGAATATTAAACAAGTCTATGCTACAGAGAGCAGCAGATAATTAGCATGAAAGTAGAATTTCTGAATGTACATTTTCAGATATTTTTTCCCTAATTACGGATAAATAAGCGTACTAACTTCAGCATTCAGAGAATCCTCTCTCCCAACTTTACTGAGCAGTGCAAAGACTCTCTCTGCTAATAAGACTTTCCCAGCTGATGGATAATTTAGGAACAAGGGCATTATCTCCGATGTTTTATCTCTGACTCAGTTGCTACTTTGTCATTTTTACATTATTTTGAATTTCTCCAACTGATTCAATCAGGGCTGACACAAAATAAGGAACTCAGTTGATTTTCAATGACTCTAAAATGAGTAATTGTTTTAGCAGATTTTTACAGATCTACAGATCACCCATCACATTTGTTAACTACAAAGCTAATACAGATATTCTAGAGCAGAAAAGAGACCCTACAACTAAACTAGAAATTGTTTAGTATGGCAAACCCTAGAGAGCTTGCAAGCTCTTTTGAGTGGAGGTAGGATGATAACAGAAGGCTTAAAGATCCTCATTAAAGCACCTCAGAAATAGTTGAGTCTTTCTGTTCGCTCATTACAATCATTGTACATTTAATCTATGTGCAAGTGCACACATTCTGAAGAACATTTAGAAGTACAAAATAACAAAAACAACAATTAGTGTCACCACTCCTTTTGGTACCACTGACCGCAAGAATTACTTTAAAAACACCAGCCTGGTGCTCATCTGGAGTGAGAATATTAAAGGACTCCTTTGGTTACTTTCATTCACTTCCAAGCTGCTCATCCTAAATGTCACGCTTGAGTGCCAGAAGATTCAAATGGAATCCATACTTCTTTTCTTACTATTTTTTCCAAATACTCAACAAATCATGAACATTTCACATTCAAAATAAGTTTATATAAATAGAATAAAACTAATTTTCAAGTGCCCTTGAAGTTATATTTAGCATAACTGACAAGGACTCTGGAGAAACTTTAGCCTGTGTTTTCCCAGACTGAGGACTTTTCATCTGTCAGTTCCTAGTTACCAGGCAGCATCAGGACAGAGTTTGTGGTAGAACTAGAAAGTCTGGAATTTGTACATGCTTTGAGGAAATAATGTTTAACTTATGTAAATCACTTTTTTTACAAATAATTCAGCTCATATGAAAATTTCCGGTGTATGACTGTAAACTCTATAAACAACCACTGAGAATCCTCTTGGCTGAAAGTGCCTGAATAGCAGCTATCCTTACTTTAGCTTCAAAAGAGGCAACTGACTGAAATGAAGCAGAGGAAGATAAGACAAAAAAAAGATACTTTAAAAGGCAGTTAAAAGTATTCTCATACACATCCAGTGGATGTATGAGGACTTGAATCCTTGGGCACCTACAGGAAAAGACAGCCCTTTCCATAGAAATAGTAATAGGAATATGGAGCATTTAGTTCATAGTCAAGAGTAAATGAAAGAAGAAAGCAAGCCTCTTTAACAACCTATTCATGGTGCTGAGTGGAAGGCATAAGAGAGAAAGATGGCCTGCAGGTGGTGATATTAATGTGGGATGGACAAGTTTTGTGCAACACAGTACAGGTTAGACTTTCATTCTTAGACAAATCCTTCATACTACTAATCACTTATAGTCTGAGCTGTGTAAAATGATTCTTTTTATTTTACCAGGGCTTCTTTTGTCATGCCATAAAAATCCTCACATCTCTTCTGATGAAGCTGTGCTATCAACTGGTATGTGCTAAAAGCAAGCACTTATTTTACTGAAAACAGGACAAATAAAAGCACTGAAATGCCATGTTGATGAATGTTCTGGTTTGGTTTGGTGGGTATTTTGGTGGCAGGGGAAGGGCCCCAGGGGTGGCTTCAGTAAGAAGCTGAGAAGCTCCCCCTGCTCAAAACCCAGCCAAAGAGCCATTAGAGGGACAATAGATGCACCTCAGTGATTACCTTACGAAAGAACTGATATAACACCTGAGCAGAGAAGCTCTTAAAGGAGAAGAGCTGTGCTAGGGAAGGAGAGTGGTGCTGGTGGTTGGTGAGGAAGAAGGAGGAGAAGGTGCCCTAGCAGGAGTTTCCCTGCAACCCATGGCAAGATGGCAGCTGTCCCCCTGCACTCGTGGAGGAACATGGTCGAACATTCCCTGAAGGTGCCAGGAGGGGTGAACTTGGCCAGTGGACTTCAATTTTGTGGCCAGTGGATTTGCTGTCAGTGGATTCTGATTGCGCAGCTTTGGAAGACCCCGGCGCCAGGGGAGTTTGTTCCCAAAGCAGCCCGTGACTCTGTGGGAAGCCCAGGCTGGGGCAGCTCTGGACCTCGTGGGAAGGACTCATGAAGGAGAGGTTTGTGGAGGACTCTCTCCCATGGGAGGGACCCCGTGGGGAAGTAGGGAAGGACTGTAAGGAATCCTTCTTCCTGAGGAGCAAGGAGCAGGAGGAACCACCAGCCTGTGAACTGACTCTAAACCCCATCCCCTGTCCCCCTGTGCAGCTGGGGGGAAGGAAGGAGAGAAACCGGGAATAAAGTGATTTGGGCCCAGGAAGAAGGGAGGGGTGGGGCAACATATGCAGTCACTGCTCTTTGTGTTGTCTGTGTCCTGTGTGTGTTTGATGAGTGTGAAATTAAATTATTATTTTTTCCCCAAGTTGAGTCTGTTTTGCCTGGGACCTTAATTGGTGAAGAACCCTCCTTGTCCTTTGTCTTGACCCAGGAGCTTTGTCCTCTTCATCCCAGAGTGTGTGTGGGGAGGGGAAGTTGATTGAGTGGCCGTGGGGCTGCTTCTCTGTTGTCCTGTTGGGCCCAAACCACGACATTATTGGTGAGCCAGGCACGAGAGAGACAAGGAACCATGACAATGAACAACACAAAGAAATATATAGAAATAATAAATTATAAGTAGGATTAGATAATGCTATGGAGCAATTAAGAAAACACTTTTTTAATGCTGGTTATTATACATATCTAGATTAAAAAAACCTTGTTTCTTCTGAAAGAAGACTTTTTATAACAGTCAAATATCTGAATATTTATTCTGTTTTCTAGAAATGTCGTAACTGTGAACTTTCACTGACTGAAAGCTAAGGATAGGTGAGTGGTGCACAATAGTCTAAAGTATTTGACTTTTACAAGAAAAGGCAAAATATATTCAATACATCAATTGTAGTTTACATAAAATTCACATGCAAATCACTATTCCTTTCTTGCCTGCCAATTTTACACTAAGGATTTGTACCAGAAAGTTAGGTCAAATTATGTTTTCCCACTGAAAAACTTTCACTGCTGTCTCTAGAAGCTTGACTTTTCTTTTGACTCTTTCTCCCACCAGTAACAAAAGGGATCTTCTCTGGTTTTGAATGCTGGACATTATTTTATTAACTTCTAAAGTATTCCACATTTACCACTTTTCTTATTTATAGACACTCTCTTTGCATAAAACTACTCCTAGAGTTTCATTATTCTTTTTACCATATTCTATGTTTTCTATGTTCTACCTGAAACTAGGAGAGACAGAACCACAAAGTGTTCACACATTACCATAAATATGTTCTTTATTTTGTTGTTTATTCCTTTCCCAGTCATTCCAAATTCTATATTTGGGGGTTTTGAACACTTTCTAAGAGGGAACTGGTATTTTTTATAAAACTGCCTAGAAAGAGTCCAGAATCTTTATCCTGAAGGCTAATAAATTACTTAAGTTATCTCATTTTTATATACATGGAGTATAGTCTATCTGCTCATTGTTCTACATTTATCATCACTGAATTTCTTCTTTTACTGCTCATTCAGTATTGTAAACTTCTGCAAATTTTCACAGCCATATTTTGCTTTTATTGCCCTGAATAATTTAATAATACCAGAAAACTTTGTCACCTCACTGCTCACATCTTTTCTGGGTAGCTTATGAATATTTGTAATATATGAGCAGGTGAGAAAACGCAATGCGCAGAGAATTTTCAAAAGCATCTGGTCTGGCTTTCCCTGTTTTTTCCCCTTTTTCTGTGCAACCGCAACTACTTCATCATCCAAGTCCTACAGAGAGACAAAGGCTAATTATTCATAACTTCAGGGCTGCAAGGGCAATGTTAAAAACAAAATGAATATGTGCCAAACAGCTTCCAGCATTTCTGGTGGAAGTACTTGCTCCTTAAAGCTAGAGACACCTGGGGTCAGTAGCCCAGAAGAACTCTAGGTGAATGACAGTCCTTTCTTTTGATATCCAGATAGGGTTTTGAAGAATAATTTTTGTTTCTTTTCTGTTTAATGCCAAGCCTGAGATTCACCATTTTTTATTGGCCTGGCAAAAGCCCCGTCTGAGAGAGGTGAAGTATGCTAATATATGCAAAGTTTTGCTTTTGCTTTTTCTATTTTTGGATTGCTGATAGCTGGTTTTGGAAATTACCAGAACCTCAAAAAATGTACCAATATCAGTGTTCCTGTTCCTAAATTGAGCATCATGACCCTGGGAGTGTCAGTGGATAAGGAGGGAGTCCCTGCAAACAGTAAAAGCCAGAGAAATGTTAATGGAAATGCAGACAGGATACTGGAATACAAACAGAAGAATAATATTCAGGAATTGCTATCTAATGTAGTCTAATTTCAGATACTTTTAGATACCAACAACTACTTTAAAGGGATACTCCATTACTAGAAATCTACAAAAAAATCCAAACAAACAAACACAAAAAACCCACACCAAAAACCCCACATCAAATTGCTCTGCTTTTAGTTACATTTACCTGTTGTAAGATATGGGCTTGGTTTGTTGTTTGTTTGTTTTCTTTAGTGCTTTGCTTCTTTTGTTATCAAACAGCTTTTTAATTGAATGTGGTGTTTGACCAGTTTTATTGCCTATACAGGCATATGTACCTGAAGAAAAGCAATACAAATACATGAGGGAATATAATTTTTTTATTTCTGTTTTTGATGAAGAGAAAAAAAAACTTTTACTGCTCTCATCTGATGAAATAATAATTCAAGGTGGTACTAAACTGCAGAGAATATTTCAATCTGGAATTTTATATAGACTTTTTTGTAGTTTATTATGGAATAGAAATGATGGAGAAGTTATCTTCAAATTCATCTATTTCTACCTCCATTTCAGTTAAAAACCTGTGCTGTAATTCCTTCAGGTATTTTTCTCATCACATTACCAGTCTTCAATTTACAGCCTGCATTTGCCAGAGAAACTGTATAGCTCCCTAACTAGAAGTAGCAATGCTGTGCTTGAGCTCAGCCAAGTGAGAGGCAGAGGAAGAGCTACCTCCTACTTAAAACTAGGTATTGGACACGGTGAGAAGACAACTGTTTATTTGGTGATTTATTCATTTATTTATAACAACAGTTATATAATGAGCAAGCAGCTATTACTTGTTTTAGCTTTAGCTTAGCTTTGTATGATTGGTGTAACATCTATTACAATCATTTTGATATATTGTTGTAAGTGACAAATTGTTGTATGCAGTACTTATTGTTTGTAGACTGAACTATGTGTAACGCTAGACAGAACGTGTAGTACAGAGCTGTGCAGATGGGGAATGATAGCAGAGATCTTGTGTGAGCACAGGAATAAAACAGAGGCTTCAAGCCATAAGGATTTAGGTAGATCTTCAGTGAGCAATTTCTGATCATTGGAAGAAAGTAATTTTGGAGGCCTAGTAAAAACTAGTTCTAGGGAAATCAGAGAGATCAAGGAATAAATATCCAACACATGTAAACTACCCCACAAGTAGAATTATTTTTTTTAATGGATGTAGTATGGAAAATACAAAAAAAGCAACAGGAAGGTCTTAGAGTGAATGAAAAGAACATAACAACTGTGCCATTTTTCTGGTGAAGAACTTGTAATGTTAATGACTCACCTTGAAGTTATACTATCTGCCCCTAGGAAGAACAGCACCATCAACCTTAGGACCCAGAGAAGCACTGGAACAGTAAGCATACCAGCAAAGAAAGCATTATATACCAAAAAAAATTGTGTGTCTCAAAAGTAAATGTTTTGTTAAAGAGGCTTTTAATCCTGAAATAACTAACTGAAATAACTACTCAGTTTGGTTAGTGTCATTATAACTTGAATAATTAAAAAAAATATTTTAACTATCCTTTCATTATACTACTAAGTTATTGCATTAAATATGAGGACAGTTTCATTAGCTCATAGAAGTTGCAGAGTGTGACTGATCTGTTACCCTACCCTGGATTTGAGGTGGTAGTTCGGAAGCAACCGCTTAAGACACTTCTGAATTTGACAGTAGAGATAGATAAATGGTACATTTTAAATTTGATGTGTCATAATGCTAATGTTGCCTGTACTGGGCACCTTTTCAATGGGACTTTTAGAGGTTCCTGTTATGGCAGATTCTCATTCTTTTATCCAGTTTCTCTGAGAACTGGCAGGAAAGGAAGACATGCTGGGGTCAAATTCCAGTTCACACTTATTTCACAGCATAAGCCAGTGCTATGTCTTAATTTTTAATGCAAACTGGAAGAAGCATGTCTTTGTTTTACCTGCTTCCAGTCAACAGCATCAAATGGCAGTTTGGAAAAAAAATAAATTAATTAATCTGTCTCCTGACTGAACACACTTCTTTTTGAAAACTTCCTGCTATAGACATGAGTTACATATTCCGCATTTCAGATTTTTTTATTTTCTCTTTACATCTGGATTCCCACTCTCTAGCTGATTTCCACAGAACAAATAATAGGCATTCAATGGGACACACTATTCTGGAGTTATGCCTTATTTTCACAACTGTTAACTGCTGGTTGGGCACTCACTATTTCCTACAGGTCAAACAAGTAATGGTTCTTAAGTTAGAGGTCTTAAAATGTATGTAGACTTTGGCAGCAGCCCACTTTGAATGACCTGAAGATTTTAAGCTTCAGATATGAGTATCTCATCATATTCCAATAAAAAGGATACTATCTTAACAATAGCAAATATCTGAATAGCAGAGCTTTCCAAAAGAAAGCATTACCATGATTTAAAGATACCACTAATTATTTGCTTTACTGTAGGAAAAAAATAGAATTCTGATGAAATAATATTTTATGATGAGCACCAGTGATGGTGATCGGGAAAAGCAGAAGGAGTGACACAAACTCCAGGATGTTTCTTGGTGACCCACTTGCATTACAGTCTGGAGTCAGTAATCAAATTTTGGTTCAACTGTAATCCTCATCACTACTGTTTATGTACCACTTGTATATATTATTTTGTCTTTCTGTTCTCTTCAGTACTAAGAAAACATCTGAAGGTCATCTGAAAAGGAAGCATTAAATGTATCTCATTTATAAAAAGCACAATAAGCTGTTCTAGGTTTCATTGTTTGGAATTAAAGCTCTTCACCTGGTTTGTGCAAGTGCCATGTGCACTTCCTCAAGGAGAAAAGGAAAGGAAAGGAAAGGAAAGGAAAGGAAAGGAAAGGAAAGGAAAGGAAAGGAAAGGAAAGGAAAGGAAAGGAAAGGAAAGGAAAGGAAAGGAAAGGAAAGGAAAGGAAAGGAAAGGAAAGGAAAGGAAAGGAAAGGAAAGGAAAGGAAAGGAAAAGGAAGGAAAGGGAAGGAAAGGGAAGGAAAGGAAAGGGAAGGGAAGGAAGGAAGGAAGGAAGGAAGGAAGGAAGGAAGGAAGGAAGGAAGGAAGGAAGGAAGGAAGGAAGGAAGGAAGGAAGGAAGGAAGGAAGGAAGGAAGGAAGGAAGGAAGGAAGGAAGGAAGGAAGGAAGGAAGAGAAAGAAAGAAAGAAAGAAAGAAAGAAAGAAAGAAAGAAAGAAAGAAAGAAAGAAAGAAAGAAAGAAAGAAAGAAAGAAAGAAAGAAAGAAAGAAAGAAAGAAAGAAAGAAAGAAAGAAAGAAAGAAAGAAAGAAAGAAAGAAAGAAAGAAAGAAAGAAAGAAAGAAAGAAAGAAAGAAAGAAAGAAAGGAAGAAAGGAAGAAAGAGAAAGAAAGGAAGAAAGAAAGGAAGAAAGGAAGGAAGAAAGGAAGGAAGAAAGGAAGAAAGGAAGAAAGGAAGGAAGGAAGGAAGGAAGGAAGGAAGGAAGGAAGGAAGGAAGGAAGGAAGGAAGGAAGGAAGGAAGGAAGGAAGGAAGGAAGGAAGGAAGGAAGGAAGGAAGAAAGAAAGAAAGAAAGAAAGAAAGAAAGAAAGAAAGAAAGAAAGAAAGAAAGAAAGAAAGAAAGAAAGAAAGAAAGAAAGAAAGAAAGAAAGAAAGAAAGAAAGAAAGAAAGAAAGAAAGAAAGAAAGAAAGAAAGAAAGAAAGAAAGAAAGAAAGAAAGGAAGAAAGGAAGGAAGGAAGGAAGGAAGGAAGGAAGGAAGGAAGGAAGGAAGGAAGGAAGGAAGGAAGGAAGGAAGGAAGGAAGGAGGGAGAAAGGAAGAAAGGAAGAAAGGAAGAAAGGAAGAAAGGAAGAAAGGAAGAAAGAAGAAAGAAAGAAAGAAAGAAAGAAAGAAAGAAAGAAAGAAAGAAAGAAAGAAAGAAAGAAAGAAAGAAAGAAAGAAAGAAAGAAAGAAAGAAAGAAAGAAAGAAAGGAAGAAAGGAAGAAAGGAAGAAAGGAAGGAAGAAAGAAGAAAGAAAGAAAGAAAGAAAGAAAGAAAGAAAGAAAGAAAGAAAGAAAGAAAGAAAGAAAGAAAGAAAGAAAGAAAGAAAGAAAGAAAGAAAGAAAGAAAGAAATCAGTTTTGTTTTGTTACCTATTCAATTTATCAAAAGAAACACAAAGAAACTGTGAGTCACACTGCAGCATGAATGGGGAAAAAATTGTCAAGAACTCACTTGTAATGAAATAAACTCACTTAAGATTAAATTAAAGCCTTAATGTACTTCAGTGTATTTTTAAGAATTTATACTCTATTGGTAACAAAAAAACAAATCAAGCTATGGTACAAAGCAGATTTGCATATAGACACTGCTCAGAAAAGATAGTTTTCATTATACTTCCTGCCAGTCTAATATTCCTCTCTTTGTTCACAGTACTAACTTTTATGCTGGTCTTGTCAATGTTGCCTTCTCAGTGATGTATTCTCATTTGAAATAAAAACTTGGTGGTAGAAAACTGTCCAACCAGTGGAGTGGTGACCAAGATTTGAATAAGATCTGATTCTAACAATGTTCTTCAGTTTCTAAGTCTTTGCAATGCGCCAGTGGTCTGAGCTATTTGGTTGAACAGAAACTGTAGGAATGACAGAAAATTCACAAAGGATTTAAATGGCTACATTGTGGCCCCAGTGAATTTATGCCATTCAAGTAACAAGGGCAAAGGAATAAGCTGTTTAAGAAGACCTCATTTATAATAAAGTGGCACTAAATAAAAGTATTAATTTTTCACAAATTTTCTAAGGTATTCTATTATTCTGATTATAATTAACATCTCAAATACAGTATAGCCTTATTACAGTTAGACGCTGATATTTAACATTGAAATTTAATGGACTGTTCCTCTACATATGGAAGACATGTATGAGATAAAAACGTACATTCATCCAAAGAAAAGAAAATGGATTTGTTACATCAACTGCTGCAAGAAAAGCATAGAATTATTCTTTTTATTAATTAAATAAATTAAAACAGATGTAAAAGCACCTTATATACTAGTTTGCTGATATTCAGGAAGAAAAGGTTGCAGCTGGGGAAAGTTGTAGCTTAGAACTGATTTGGTGTTGGATCCTTTCATTTCCTGTTTCTTTTGCTTAGAGGTTCTATATACAGCTTTAAAGCCGTTAAAGAGAGGGTACTTATTTTATTTTTGCAGGCTCTTGCATGTTTATTAATGGACACTTTGATTGACATACACGTTCACATAATGTGAAGGTCCTATTAAACCACCGTGAGACCTAAACATATGCAAAACCTAATCCCCAAGTATTCCATCAGATAATTCCCAAGTCAGGCTTGCCAAAGTTTTCTAACCACAGTACTTGTTAAATCTAGTTCTTTCAAAAGCAATAGATGGAATAGCAGTAAGTAAAAAATGTTCATATTTCCCTCCTTTCTTCAAAGAGAGCTATTTAATCTGACTGGAAAACCTATTCAGATTTATTACATTTGCTAGATACTCTTGTGTCATTTCATGCCTGTCTGACCTGAAACCCACTTTTTGGTGAAGACATTGTCCATTAAAATGGCACTCTGTCTCCCACCTGTGACTTTGCACATACTAAAGGATGTGGTTGGCATCATTCTCTCAGGATGTGACATCCAGGCATTCAGAGTAGGCCCCACAGTTTTGTCACATATCTGTCACTGCACGACTCTTCAGGATAGCTGTGTGGAAGCAACTCTGTCTGCCACAGGCTGTGCTAGCTCTCTTCAGAGACTAGTCCTATAGCAGACATGAAACTGGGAGAACGAAGGAAACACAGAAAAAAAACTGTCAGCAAAATTCAGAGGTCAATAAAAATAGAAATACAAGTGTTCTAACACGGTATTTTCTCATTCTTAAAAAAAAAAATAATATATATATATATATTAATTTCATATAGCAATTTGTTGTATAACAGCCTCTAAGAAATTCGGAACTCCAGGCTGTCTTTTGTTCCAGTACTGTGCTTTACACTGTTCTGATGTTCCTGAACATTTCAAAAGCAGATTCTGGAAATTTGTTTCATTTAGTAATAATTCTACACTTTTGAGTACTGATGAATGCCTGTTTATCATTGTGTTATGAATGAACATGTCTGCACATTTTCATTCTTACATCTGTTTTACTACTACAAGTACCTCGTAAAAGTGTCACAAGAAAAATGTATAGGAATAAATTATTGTATTGGATTTTTAAAGTGGTTATTCACTCATATAGTTTGCAGAATGTGCCAGTAGGAAAAAGAAAGAAAGAAAGAAAGAAAGAAAGAAAGAAAGAAAGAAAGAAAGAAAGAAAGAAAGAAAGAAAGAAAGAAAGAAAGAAAGAAAGAAAGAAAGAAAGAAAGAAAGAAAGAAAGAAAGAAAGAAAGAAAGAAAGAAAGAAAGAAAGAAAGAAAGAAAGAAAGAAAGAAAGAAAGGAAAGAAAGAAAGAAAGAAAGAAAGAAAGAAAGAAAGAAAGAAAGAAAGAAAGAAAGAAAGAAAGAAAGAAAGAAAGAAAGAAAGAAAGAAAGAAAGAAAGAAAGAAAGAAAGAAAGAAAGAAAGAAAGAAAGAAAGAAAGAAAGAAAAAAGTAAGTAATTCCCAAGTTCTACTTTACAAGTTATTATGTGATTGAAACCTTTTTCAAAAACAGCTTTAAGCATTGTTGAAATGCAAACCTTCTGGGAGCTGGGGCAATAGAGCTCATTTGGGTGAGCAACAAATTACTATGTTGACAGAAGCACTAATTAATGCTGAGAAACATTTCAAAGTAAATAACTAGATGCACAAACAGTCTGTACTGCTTTTGCTTATGAAATTAATTGCATTATGGGAAGAAAAGATAAAGTAACTACTGTTTCAGTCTTCAAGAAATTACATAGGTAGTTTTGTGAATTGAAAGGTATGAAATCACTTTCCAATCTCACTTTGTCTTAAAATGAACAATGTAATAAAAATTGGGATATTTTCTTGAAGCCTTTTTCATATTCAATTTTCAGAAAATGTGAATTGAAAATTTTCCCTATTATACCTACTGCTTGTCATAAAACCAGAGGATGTTAGATGCATGGAGCTGGCAGTTTGGGAGATGGAAAAGGCATCACATTCTTAAGCATCTCAATAGTTTGCAGTTCTAGACAGAAAGAAGCACTCATTCAGTAAAAACATATCCTGAAATATATCGTTCTTAAGAGTTAGTTAGCTGTGACCATGCAGATAGAGGCGGTGGCAATGGTAAGTCCATGGCTCTGTCCCTGGCTGCTGCTAGACTGAGTGGACAAGGGGGCTTCCCACAGCCAGTGAAGCTGAGGAAGGAAGGCAGGGAGACGGCAGCTCTCACAAGAGTGCCTGAAGTTGATGTGGCTGGGCATGTTGCTGGAGCAACCATGGGAAATTTAAATATAAACAAGCTGGAAGTTGCCTCAGACCATGGAGATCATGACAGAGAGCAGCCAGTGGGGTGCACAGGGAGTAACAAAGCAAGGGAGCGCACCAGTGATCTGCCAGGATGGTAGACACTTGCTTGAGAACAAAAAGGCCAGTGCCAATATGGACATAGTGCCTGTGAAGTCTGATGCATCCACTCAGACAGACCTGTCCAGCAAAGACATTTCGATACACACAGTGGCTTGTAAAAGGTGCCTAAAAGCTTCTGCTGATGTGAAGGTAAGTAACTGCTCAAGGTGTGCACAGATAGATGGCCTGTTGGGCCAGGTGGCTGAACTAAAAGAAACAGTAGCAAGGATTCTGAGTTACAAAATTTTAGTTTAGTTTATGTAATTTTTCAAACATTTTTCCTGACCTGAAATTGAATATCTTTTATTCAGAGAAGTGCTATTTAGAGATACAGGAAAAAAAAAAAGGAATATTAATTGATACCTGGAACAAAAAATACTGTAAAACTTTTAGCAGTTTTTTAATGATTTGAAACTTGTATGAGTCAAAAAGTAAAAGCTCTTTAATAAATGTGTTTATCACATATATTCATAATTTGTTTCATGGAGATAGATTTTCTATTTATTGCGGTAGCTACCAAAATGTAAAATAACTTTAAGCTTTTCAAAATCACACTCATAGTACCAACATTACAAGGTCTGATACAATTAATAATACTAAAATAACTTTAAATGTTAGAGTTTCTTTTAACTTGATTTTTCAGGTTTTTGAACTTATCTGTTGAGCACAAATATCTGGAAAGTTACATGATCAGAATCCCCAAAATTATTTTCTATCAATCACCTGACTCCAGGAGTTGATATTACAATAATGATATTATATATGACAATTTTTACAAGTTTGAATTTCAGAGGTGGGCCTGGAAATTTTTTTGTTTACTTTAGAACATTTAAGGATATATATATTTAGATTAACTATATGCTGATAGTAATTGATTTGTAATATCCAATTTTCATCATGGACTGTATGACTATTACAAATTTTTATTCTATTTAAAAATGTGTATCAAATATGAATGACACTCTTTACTAATTTATATATACACCTTTCTAAAATAAGATTAATTTGATTAATGCCTTTTCCTAGTCTATCTTTAGAGAAAGCTTCAGTTCACAGTAGGACTGTAGTAATTGTTTTTACAATGACAGACAAAAGTCAATTATATTTAACTTTCTAAAATTTGTTTAGAAGTTACCTTTTTTCATTTCATCACACAATTATAGTAGTGTTCTCTAGCATAATCTTCATATCCAGCACAGAAATTATTCCATATAAGTTCAAGAAAAAATATGTTCTCATCTGGAAACAGCAGGTGTGAACTCTGATACTTGATAGCAGGGATCAACACTGGTAGTTGATTTTAAGAAAACATCATAGTTAATGGCACTAGAAATTCATAACAGTATATAGAGAAACTAAAGACCTATGGAGAAGGATTATTTTAAGACTTATTTATAAGAATTGGACTAAAGAATCAGCATATTTTTCTTCAGGTCATACTGGATGAATTTTTATGGCATGATTTTTAAAAAGTAACAGCATCCTTAGCCAACTGACACATAAACAACAATTTTAGTATTAATACTATGTCCTCTTAATTTCTTGCCTATGGCTACATTCCTAATTGTCACAACCTGGGTAGGACAAGCCAGGGATATTCAGACTGGACCCTCTTGCTGCCTAAACTCCATCTCAGAGAGGAGCGAAGATGAGGCTGTATCCAACCTTAGGCTCAGACACCTGGCCCTTCCAGGGAGAGTGATTAAAATGTTGTGGTCTAAGGAAATGCTTTACTGTCAGATACCCCTTGATTGGATTAAGATAAAACAACACTCAAAGTCTGTATTTGGATATTAGGTTTGATTAAAACTATAGAAGAACTTCAATCATTGTCCCAGGCTGTTCAATCTCAAACACTGATTATTTTGATCACAATTTACATAATATATATATGTTCAAGCGGCACCATTTGAGGAAAAATTGGATTACACCTTGCATTACTAAATTATTTTAAGAAGGAAGAGGGAGGGAGGAAGAGTGAGAGTGAGAGAAAAGATAGAAGAAAAGTTAGAGAAAAGATGAGAGAAAATCACCAGGCCTGGATCCAGCATTGGACCAGACAATGGAGGAGGGTTGGCGTCAGTGAGGTTTCCAAAGTCCACCTTCATAGTTCCTCATTTTTATAGGCCTGTTTCACTTAAACAATCATTTCACAATCATGAGTAAGCAGGATTGAGACCTATCAGCATTAAGCAACTTGAGTGGACCTCTGCCCTCACTGCTCTTCTATCTTTATCTCTATATACAGGCCATAGACCATATGCAGACCATCATCGTTGTCTCCATCCTCTCAAGGCAGTCCTTTTGAAATACGAATGAATGAGGTTTTGTTAGAGGGTTTACAATGGTGTTTCACCACCACTTCCCACAATAGGTCCTGAGGGCTGGTCCCTCACACTAACAAATTTTGCTTTAAAGAAAACCAATCACTTTCAGCTGTACTAGTATACATATGCACCCATAAATTTAAGTACTCAGTATAAAAACTGTGGAAGCTGAATGCTTCTCGTTCACAGCCAGGCTACTTGCAAACAACAGAATAACAGCAAGCAAATAGGTCGTCTCATAGTCACTGTTTTCCAACATAAGTCACTGCTACTAGGTAAGTTATACAGTGGTACTTAGGAAACTCTAATTAAAATAGATCCCAGGCCATTGTTTTAGTTTTACATTGAATATGATTTGATCAGAAAACATGATTTCCTATAATTTTATGTCTTCTGCAAGACTTATGCTGCCATGGGAGTTTCTAAACTGATGTACCTACTAAAGTCACAAAGCTACCTCCATAAAGGAGTGAATCAAAATATTTGGAACTTGTCCACTGTACAGTTTCATCACTTTCAAGACAATAAAAATATACAAAACAAGACTGAGCTAGAAGACTAAAGATGATGCTGAAGAAGCTGTTGTCTTTCTTCACATTCCTTCAGCAGATGTGGGAGCATTAATGTCTTTGCTGCTGAAGTAATGAACCTTTGCACGTGTGAGGATTCTTTTCCAGTGAAAGTGAATAATAAATTCAGTGTGGACCTGCACTTAGTATCAGAGTAATTCTAAACAACTTTTTAGCCAGTGGCAGAGTACAGAGTCCACTGAGACCAGTCCAGACCCCCTCAGAAGACTATGCATCTCCAAAACAGGTTTGCAGCCAGCTCCAAAGGGCTTTCAGTATGGTTTTCAGACAAGCATGGTGTCTTAGGTTATCTGAAATCCCTCAATCAGAAAATTTCCTGTCCTCTGCACTTGTCACAGTCTTACAAATGCTGCCTGCTTTCTTCTTTCCAACCTATAAGTGTAACTCTTAATTACACAGCCTTTGAGAGCACAGAATAAAGCATGCCCATCCAGAAACACAGTCTGCATAAAACACCACTTCTTCCAGTATTTTTGTTGCTTGTCTGCAGCAGGGGAAGGGTATGAATGAAAAATATGGCACTGCTATGAGTAGACGTCTTGCTCACGAAGGCAGCAGACCAGAAGCAAAATTGTATTCTTTCTCTACCTGTAAAATAGTGATTATGGTTCTCCTTAGTGTGTAAGATACGTTGTTATCTATCAGTTATGTGTTAGTAAGATTAAGGACGCATCTTTGCAAGTTAGAATACAATGATGCTGTTTTAAAGCCACAGAATTTACTAGGATAAAGGGCAAACCTTACTCAAAGAAATAATAATAACAAATAACAGCAATCTCTACAGAGGTATTTTTATTTCTTACTCATTCTAGATAAATACACTGCATTTCCAATTCCATTTACATTTTGCGTGAGCTGCCTGTTTGCGGGCAACAACAACTATATCATAACTATCACTATCCTATAACATACTGGTGCTTTAGTTTCTAACATGAAAAGCAATTCTAAATTGTTCAGTTTGTAAAATGTTATTTTCATTAATGTAACACTGCCCTCTATTTTCCAGAGATAGCACTGAGGGTAATATAATTCTTTGTACACTTAATAAAACTTCAGTTTAAATTTGAATTCCTTTTAAAGAAAGGTTGCACTTACCATGTTAACTTTTTTTACTGTTTAAAAAAAACAAAAAAAACAAGGAATAAAAGAGAAATTTAAATTTGAAGCTGTTAGTCTACTTTTAAATACCCAGTCACATATCATTTACTGACATTAAAAAAAAAGGAAAAACAATGGCTGTACAAATATTTTTCAAACCCTACAATTAACATTTAAAAGGTCACAGAAGTAATAGCATATTTGCTTTCAGCAGATCATAACAAGTGAGTTATGGCTTTATTGCACACATGAAAACCTTCAAGAGCTTTCATGGTGCAGGGAAGTATGTATGAATTATGAGGTACTGAGACACATATGCCCTCATGTCCACTGAGCCTTTATTATTCAGAGCTGACCAGATTTTCTTAATATATTTGTAATATAAAAATGGGACAGATTCCTTCATACTGTGTACAAAATTCTCAAAACTGGATTGTAACACAAAGGAACTCTATCTGATGCTTCCCTAATGTTAGGAAGATGATCTCCTGAGGACATAACTTCTTCAAGAAGAGCTTTTCTGAAGAATAAAGGAAAAAGCATAAAAGAAATAAGGCTTTAATGAGATCTACTGCATTTACACTGTACACAGTGGGACCCAGCTAATAACTACAAGTCATAAGCAGTTATTTGGGATCAGGAAACCAGAGCTCATTATTCAATCATGGGAGAATAATAAAATCAATGATGACATTAAACACACAGAGAGGACATCCTGAGTCCAGGTGGAAAGCATACTGAAAATAAAGATTAAATTAAACTTTTTCACCTTATTTTAAAGTATTTCTGTTCTACTCTCTCTCTTCATTAGCTTTCAGTCTGCACACCTTGATAAGAAAGAATGGAAGAGCAACACTGTACTAACCCCAATTTCTTTTTTCTCAACTCCTGCTACTATTTTGTGTTCAGAATGCTTCTGAACTTCTAGAAGAATATCTCTTGCTTGGAATGAGCTGAAATGAGCCCAGAGAAAACTGGACTGTTTTAAATATTCCATGGCAACTTTTTCCTGAAGCTTATGAAAGAAAGAGGAAAAAGGTAGAAAGGTTAATATATTTTACTTCAGGTGAAATGTTGCTATAAAGCAAATCTGTCTACTGAAAATTGAGGGATTTTGAATTAATAGATGTATTACTGTTTTCCAGAAGGAAGGCTCCTAAAATTATTAATGGTGAAAAATATTTAACAGCAAAAGCAAAAGGCGGCTGCTAGATATATTACAATAGAAACTCTTGCAGCTGCCTCTATTTCACTCTTGGTAATGGCAATATTTAATAAATTACATGATTCTTTAGAAATAAGAGTTGCAATACTGAAGGTGGGACAGTCTCACTGTTCAAAGAAATTTCATTTGCTTATTCTTGCAGAAATGCAAGATATTGTAGAAGAATGGCCTGTTATCCATGCCTGCTATAGTTAAAACTGTCACTGTTCCAGGAACCTTGGGCTTTATTTTATAACAGTTGAGACAAAGATGGTTTGATATATAATATACCTGGGTCCTTTCATTAAAGAGAATGATGATACTTTGTGTGGCAGTGCAGGTACATAGACACCTGCACATTTTTATTAATTATCTCTGTATTCTTTCCCTACACTTTCCCTACTCTCAGATCTTGAATGTCTTGGAACCCTTGATTTTGTTGGCTATGGTCTTCTCCATATTAGTATCAAGTGATTTTGGTACTATTTCCATTCCCTGTTTGTTTTGAAGCCAAATTTATGAACTTCAACAAGCTTAAGTGCCAAGTCCTGCGCTGGGGCTACAACAACCCCAGGCAACGCTACAGGCTTGGGGCAGAGTGGCTGGAAAACTGCCCAGAGGAAAAGGACTTGGGCATGTTGATTGACAGCTGCCTGAATATGAGCCAGCAGAGTGCCCAGGTAACCAGTGCATCCTGGAGTGTATCAGAAATAGTGTAATCAGCAGGACTAGGGAAGTGATTGTCCCCCTGTAGTCAGCACTGATGAAGCTACACCTCAAATACTGTGTTCACTTTGGGGTCCTTCACTATAAAAAAAACATAAAGTGATAAGACAAGAGGAAATGGCCTCAACCTGCACCTGGGGGTGGTTCAGATTGGATATTAGAAAAAAAATTATTCACTGAAAAGGCTGTCAAGGATGGGAACATGTTTATCAGGGAGGTAGTTGAGTCACCATCCCTAGAGTTATTTAAAAGACATGTAGATGTGGTGCTTAGGGACATGATTAATGGTGGCCTTGGCAGTGTAAGGTTAACGGTTAGACTCAATGATCTTAAAGATCTTTTCCAAACTAAATGATTCTACAATTCTATTATACCTTCCTTCTTTCTCTTCCTTTCTATCTAGCTACATAAGACAGAGCCTTGAGTCAGGCAACAGGAGTAAATAAAATATGAAATTCTACCTTCCAAATTTTTCTATTATGCTGGCATCATGTGGAAGAGAGCTCCTTCTACTCAACTTTTTATGGAAAGAGATGCTTTGATATGAAAGTGTTTTTCAAGAAGGTGAATTTCTAACAATAATTAAACAAAACAAAACCAAAATACTTTCCAGCTATTCAGAAATTATGAAAAAACTGGAAAGTTACAGGACACACTACTGTGATTCAAGAAATATACAAGACACTGGAATTAATGATTCTGGTGGCAAAGGCTGTAACACGTGCAAAAAGCAAAGAGCAAATCTTGCCTTGCGATGGCAATTGCAATGACTTTGAGAAGTGTAATGAAGTTTGCTCACTGCTGTAAATGTTTGAAATCCCATGAATTTACTACCTTACTTAGTTCATCCATAACTTAATCCCACTGTTTCATATGTCTAAAAGATAGGCCTTTGGGGGAGCAGGGAGTTCACAAATGTAGGATTTGTGCTGCATCAGTCTGCACTTTTGTTGGCAGAGGACAGACCTAAATTACATAAAATACACTCTCTTTTCTAGTGCGTACTTAAATTTATTTTAAAAAAGGAACTGCAAATGAAGGTTGGAAAATGTTATCTAGCTCATTAGTATGAAAAGCTGCCAATAAATATATATTTAAAAAACCCCCAACATTTCAGTATACTATCCATAAAAATGGAAGTAACAAATTATCCAACCTATAGATAATTATACAGTTAAGGGAGAAATCACTAGAAAGTATGACCGTGAAGGAAGAAAACCTTCTAAAAGCAAGATGGAAGAGTTTACTAGAGTCACCAGTTTTTGAAAAAGAAACTATGCAGGTAATGTTTTCCTTAAAAAAAAATAAAAATATGAAATTATTGTTTCTACATTTAGATTTAAGTACAGAATTTTCATTTTCTGTTCAATCCTCTCTTTTTCCTTCATGTGTCTTTAACTTACAGATTTAAAGAAGAATCTGTTTCTGAGAGATTATATTGGTAGATTATTTTTCTTATGCTACACACTACCACTTGAAAAAAAGTACAGTTAACCCAAAAGAACTTGAAGATGGGGCAGGATCCTGTCTCGATGCATCCTTGTTGCCGAGAGACAGAGGAGTTCTTTGGTACACTGATCATAGTATATTGTCTTCCTCAATCAAAATTAGAGGAGGGGTAATTGCAAGACCGAAAAAAACTGCAAGGTGTTTTAGAAAATCACTGGTAATAATCTGCAGGAACAGATAAAAGGAATATTGCATCAAAATGCAGAGATAATTTCAGATTTTCTAGATGTTGGAAGAATTTTAAGGTAGAAAATTTTTTTAGCAATTGTTTTCATTGCATGAAGGGAGAAAACCTCAGGAAATGCTGAATGGAAATTGCCCTCTGTGTTGATTGTGTCAACCTTGTTTGGCTGAAAACAAGTTATTATGGGGTTGTAATGACACATTACCTTCTAGTACAGAAGGTGACATAAGCACAATATCTGATGTTTCCTTAATGAAGAGACCAGTCTTTACTGAAGGCAGGCTAGAGCAATTTGAAGCTGAAAGAACTTGTCAGAAGATTTCCAGGATATTAATTTTCACTGTTTAATAAATCTAGACATTAGGTACAGTGCAGTGTTATATAGTATGTTATATGGATCAAGAACTGGTTTACTGACTTCTTAACAATAAGCCATCAGTGGTTAATCATCACTATACAAGAGAATGGTGCTCTACAAGGAACTGTTCAGTAAGACATATTAAGGAAGTAATTATCTAATCACCAACAATAAAACATGTGGAAGGCATAAAATTTATCACAATGGTAAATAATGATAAGAACATAGATGCCATAAAGTAATCCAGATAGCTTGACAAACTGCTCATATCCAAATGAAGTATTTCTAATGCAGCCAGATAGAAAGCTATTAATTTAATAATGAAGTTTGCAGCTGCAAAGTAAGATTTTTTTTTTTCATGAAAGAAGAGGTTGAGAAGATCTAAGGGTCATAGTTGCAAGATAACCAGCTTTCAGAATAATGCTGTAGCAATCTGCTTCTTGGAGAAAAAAGAGAAAAATTCTTTAGAGGTACAGTTAATTTTACCATTGCTGGGAATGGTATCAGGATATTCCCTATAATTCTGCTCTCTAGATATTTTAAAAGAAGGATAGAAGTTAGCAGAAGTTAATTTAAAAAATGTTTAAAAAAAACCCAAAAAACACAGAAAATCCCAACAAACAAACAACCAAACAAACAAAAACACAGCAAAAATGAGGGAAGTGCTGGAGAAAATACTCTAAATTGAAATACAGAACATAACAAAAAGAAGATTGTACCATGATTTGTTTACAGTGTTTAAGTATCTTCACAGAAAAAAAAAAAAAAATAAATAGAAAATAACAAAACCAAACTCATTAAGTTCTACAGAGCTCTTTTATCTAGTGGAAGCTATAGTAACAAGAACCTGTAGCTGGAAATTAAAACTAGATATTCACTATGGAAATAAATGGTGCATTTTCATCAATTATGGAAGAAAATCTGTCAATGTTAGTGACAGGTTTTTGCATCTCTTGATAGTTTCAAATCAAGACTGAGAGGTTGGAGAAAAAGTTTTTTCCACTTAATTTAAACCAACCAGGTGAAATTTAAGGACAGGAAACATTTGAGGATTCAAATAAAATGGTCCCTTGTAAAAATGCCTTATGATTAACAGTCTTATGAAATTGCATCTTATATTCAAATTGATAAATTCCACTTCGTTACCACAATATAGAGTGAAGGCATCACACTATAAATCTGCTCCCCAGATGATCAGTTCATGATACGCTACTTCTGCAATGTCCTTTGGATGTTATAGCATTCTCAAGAGAAATGTTATACTCTAACAAAGAAAATAAAAACACTTTCTTCACCTTCTTAATTTGACGGCTGGATTTTCAGTAATGCCTTTCTCTTCCTCCTACTCCTCATCACCTTAAGATCTCCATCATACCCTCTCTTTCTGACCCATGATTTCTGGTTGCTTCTGATCTTAAAATTCCATTTTCTCTGCCTTTTTTCACTGGCAGTCTTGAAAAAAAATTTCAATCCCAAAAAGAGATTAAATAACTGGACTACGACATTTTTCCTTTCCAGAAGGTAAGCTATTGACACTTAGTGGTCTGTGCAGGTCTCAAAGATTTAAATTTATTTCTATTTTATTTAGGAAAGAAGTGACCAAAAAAACTCTTAAACTATTAAAATAGAGCTAGTTTTTTCAGTCTATATAATGAATTTGGAAAATATTTTAATATTATTTTATTACTATCATATCTGACTCATTCTGACTCTCACATTGCTGTCCACCTGCTTACATATTATTTACTCCAAAGGAGCATGAAAACAGTTAGAAACTGAAGAAGACAAGTAAAATAATGATCCAGTCAATATCCCCAGAGGCAGGAATGCCAGATGTATAGCTGTGAAGGACATCTCAGAAGATTTGATAATTCATCAATAAAAAGTGTTTTATCCTTGAAAATGTTTCATCAGGGTTATTTCTGATGAGTTCTTCGCTACTTTTGCTACTGGTGACTCTGGACTCCTTTCACACTCCCCTCCCTTGCAAGAAAATAACAATAAAAAACAAACCCTTGGGTTCATGCAAAACTAAGAAACTTCCCTTTTTTTATCTTAAGGAGCTTATCAATGGGAGCCTGCCCAGTTTGGCTCTGTGATCCAGCCTTTGAGACCAGCTGGTTAGACATGACTAAAAAGAGGAACATCAAAAGTCAGTCATCTTAGTGGTCATATCAAGTATTGTGGGGTAAGGCAGATCATCTAGGATTAATCAGAAAAAGCTGAAGGGAATGTGCTTTGAAACAATGTATGGAAAGAAAGATAATCCCTTGTTTTGAGGAAGCTGGTTTAAAGCCATTTTGATAAGACAATTTCACAAATTTTCTGAGATAATTCTAGGCTAGATTTGATGACAGAAATATCTGTTAACCTGGGATCTGTAACCCAGGACTCAGGTTGGAGTTGATTAAGTTATAAACCCATTACTGAAAGGTGATAGCATGATACCTAAAGTCTGAATGACAGATGATAAGACCTTGAACAAGAACTGTAATTCCGTCAGTGTGGTATCTTTCATATTGCCTATATTCTTCTTTCATACCAAGTTTAGAAGGTAACTTTCCTGGAAATGTTCTGGAATTACTTTTTTTTTTTTCTTTTTTTTCATTTTTTTCTTTTTTAAAAAACATTTCTCGTTCCCTTTTCTCCCTCCTTACTTGACTACCATTGTGTTCAGAATTTTTTCTGTGGACTGACCTAACTCTCATGTTTTTTAATTTAAGCACTTTTTTTTTTTCCCCAGTCCATCAGGATGCAGAACACTTTCTTTTCATAGCTGCACTTTGTATGATCAAAGTTTATTATTTTATCCTTGATTAGTTTTCTTTAAATATGTAATTATAGTCTTAATGTTTCTTTAATATCTTTTCCAAATCTCAGTCCTTACACTAGCATACCTAATTGATCAAAACTCTTCTTGAGGTATGATGCCCAAAAGGTGTACCTTGACGTATGGTGCAGTTCTTCATCACCATGCCAGAACAGGAAACATAATAACTTCTTGCATTTTGAAGATCTGTTCCAATAGAACTGACATTTGTCTTGTTTGCAACATATTATTGCAGTCCTATTCTGGTACTACAGACTGTTACTCATGCTGTTTTAGAATATGTTTAGTTTCATTTTCTTTTCAGAATATATTTGCCCCATTGACATATGCACGTAGAGTCTGTTTCTCTCCAGCAGATCTGGCTGCTGCAAACACGCTGCTTGGCGGATACTGTGTCCTGCCCCCTCCCATGGCATTGTGCATTTCTATCGGGTACTGCTCAGAACCTCGAATAAATCACTCAGATATTTCCCCAAATATCAGCTTCCAGAGAACAGATATTAAGAAGATTTCACCTAGGAAAAAGACCCTCTCTGAGATGTACACAAAGATCTAGTTTAAATCTGGAGACAGCATAAAATATTTCACTGTGCCCATAGCTATAGACACAAATATTTAGCAGCCTGTATGTCATTCTTATAGGTCTAATGCTGCAGGCTGATGTGATTTTTGCTGTGCTCTGGACTCTGACCTCTATGCTACTCTTTTGTAATTTGATTTAAGATCATTTATATGTGTAAATGGAAAAAATGAAAGTTTGGGGTGTTGGGAAAAAAATATATTTAAATTTGTGATTTGTCATCCACTATAATCCTCTGATTCTTCAGAGCAACTCACTGACATTGTAGCCCAAGAGTGGGAAACAAAAGAGCTGAAAAGTCTGAGTGTTTGCTAGACAGTTGCAACAGCTCATGTATTTATATATCTCATATATTTTAGTGTCAGTCATTAAATAATAGTGGGAGTTTTTTTCCTATTGCAGATCATACAGTAAATGGGGAGAGAGAAAAAAGCAGGAAGCTAAGAAAAAATGCAGTTGATTTCCTTTGTCTCTCCACTGGAACTGGGGAGGATTTTTTTTCCCCTTGTTTCTTTATACTAATTAATTATTTTTATATATATTCGGGTAATGGTTCACCAGTTTTCATGGAAGTTTCTAAGATACAGTTCCAGGGAATAATGGCAATCCACATCAGTGCTACATTAGAAAAGATTTTAGCACAGTGACTAGTTGCTACTCTGGGAGCTGAAAGAGGATGTCAGTTGCCTAAAGTTAAGCATCAAGGGGCAGTTTAGATGTACTGGGTTATCTGCTATGTTTTTATATGCCTACAGCAGTCCGGGGAAGCAGCTGGGGGGATGCCAAGCCATGAATGAAATAAAAAATGAATGCACAGGAGAGAAAGATGAGTAAAAAACCTTATGAAGTTCTGACCTACTTTAGCTTTGGCCCTTTTTACTGCACTTTAGGCAGAGTTAGTGTCCTGTTTGTGAAATCATGAAGATCTTCAGCAAGAAAGTTTTCCATTTCAGAATAGTAAGGTAGAGAGATATGTGGGCAGAATAAATATCTCAAGCTTCAAACTGAGCAGCAAAGGAGCTTGAAACTCTTTTTCTCATGGTCAAAATAATTGTGCTAATGATGGCTGTCCAGCATCCTGCAGTTTCCTTATTTTATACACTATAATTTAAATTTCAAAATGTTTTGATTTAGTCTTATTGTCACACAGAAACAGTTTTTGAATGCTTAGAAATTGTTTTTCAATGGAAATCTACTCAAAATCAAAAATACTTTTGCTACCTGGCAAGTTCAAGTGATAAAAGATTAATATTTAGGGGTATATACATTATATACATTATATGTTTAAAAAATATTAACTGTTTTAATCCAACTACAGGTTTATTTTATAGGCCTTTGTAGTGTCAAGGCTATCATTAGGTAATACTGTGATAATGTATGAGGATGAAACCACACTGAAACACAATTATTAACAACTGTAGTGATGGTATGATAGTATCTTGGAAACCTTGCTACACACATAGTTTCTGCAAAAATACAGTCCCTGCTCTGGAGAGCTCATAATCTAAATAGATCAGAGCAGCAGTGGAAGTGTGTCTTCCTAGATGGGATAGAGCTCTGTACTGTTGTTGAAGAAAGCATCAACATTTATTGCTCATTGTTTAATTCTGCATTTGCAGAATGACACTGCTCTGACAAGTTTCTGAAGTGACATAATGAGTACAAGTTTGACACTGGTATGTTTCTGTTTTTCTTTCCTTCCTTTGCGGAAAGCATGTCCTTGCATCTAAATGCTTCCTCTGGTTGACTAGTATAATATTTCATGTTTTCTCAATACTTTATAGGAGTATCCAGCATGGTGAAACCTTATTCAGCAGTGACCTTCATAGAATCATAGAATCCTAGGGGTTGGAAGGGACCTCAAAAGATCATTCAGTCCAACCCCCCTGCCAGAGCAGGGTCATCTAGAGCACATCACACAGACCTTATTTCACTCTAGATATGTATATGTTAACTTGCATTATTTTTATGTCTGACTTTGTGTTACTGTTTACTGCCATGTTTCTAGCATCTCCTCTCTTTGTTTTATCTCTGTTGTAACAATGTTCAATATTCCTTTCCATGTAGTATTAAATTGATTATCACTGAATTCCATGAATATGCTCTTTGTTCCTTAGATCATTAAATATTGGAAAAAAGAAGAGATGTCATCACAGAGACCTTGTTTCTCGCAGTAAAAGCCTTCCAGCAAATTGACATTTTGCCATTGCTCATGAGCCTCTGTTTATATTTCTTCAAACAGCATGCACTTCAAGTGAAAGTACCTAAATTCTGTTATCTCAGTAAATAATGTTATGTATTTTGCAACATTTACTCATGACCAGGCTTGTCTGCCTAGATAGCACTCTTCATGCAGAAGATAATTGTCTTCAAATAATTTTGAGTAAAACTGGATTACCTTTTCACGAAAATGCTACTCTTATATAATAATTATTGTGTTTTATCCTTACAAGTTACAATAGTAACATGTAAGCATAACATGCACATGTGCTAATTCTAAATATTGCTCTGTAACTCAACCCAGATACATAAAGATATAATACAATTGCAACATACTTATTGACATTGCTGTTGCAGCATTATTATTGCCACAAAAGGGAACCTTTTCAGCTCTTAATCTGATAGTAACATTTTTTTTCCAATTTTTGCAAGCAATTTTCCATCTATATACATTTATTTCCAATGTAGTAGTCTAAATACACTAACCTCTATCTGTGTGCACACAGGCTTTGAGAGGTACACAAAAATCATAGAATCACAGAACAGTTTGGGTTGGAAGGGACCTTAAAGATCATCTAGTTCCAATCCCTCTGCCATCAGCAGATATGTATATAAATTTAGATTTATTGTATCTGCTTTCATATGGATATTTGTGTTGGATTTAAGATAAAAAAATATATAAATATTTATGCTAAATATTTTGCTAATTTGTACATCTGCATGAAGGCTGTGAGTTAATGTTCCTTTTTTCACATTATGCAGACTTCCAAGAAAAATTTCAGTAATTTCTAGTTTGACTATTCAAAATCCCACTTGTTACCTTTCTTGCATTCATGACGTACAATTATGAATAGGAACACTAATTGCATCGTATTTCCTGAACTCTTAGTATTGCTGCATTTCAGAACAATTTTAGTGTATGTTTAGGGAGCTGATTTAATAAAATCACCAACTGAAAAAGTCACCCTTAATTTATTGACTGCAAGGATAGCTTCAATAATCTGAGAAAAAAAAAATGGGATCACATTTATTATCAATTATGGAGCTCATCTTACTGGAAAGAAAAGAAAAGAAAAAAAAAGAAATACCTTTGTTACGAGGCTGGGTTTGCTTCAAATTTTTCAACATGGAACTACAGTGAGGTTAAAAGATGAGGATAGTTTCCAGCAGAGAGAAGGCATCCTCATTTTTCATTGCCATATCCCATTAGACATAAATGACATGAATTCAAGAGTAATGTGGATTTCTTTGGGCAGGTAGGCAGTCTATACAATGGTATTCAGTACTGCTCTTTAGAGATCAACTTAGCAGTGCCAAAGAAATTCAGGTACTGAAAATTTCAGCTAACTTCATATACAAAACACACACACAGAGGCATCCAAAACTACTAGTCCTACTTTGGGAGAAGTATGTGCAGAAATACATAGAACAGAAAGAAAAGGTAAGAAACAGAAGCAACAGTTGCATAAGCAAATGGAAACAGAATTATATAGGCAACTGGATAAAGACACAGACTGTGTTTCTACTTCTAATCTCCATATTAATGGACATGGAGAATTTTATTTGCAATGACTACTTAAATTATTTGTTGGATGAAATTAGCAACAATGTTAAAACACATAATAACATTAAATATCACTAAAGTAGCTTACAGAGTGATTATTGCTGCAAAAAATATGCTGAATTATTGAATAATAGCACTTTCCTACATTAAACACACAAAATATCACAATTAATAGCTTACATGGTTTTGAATTACATTAACTGCCAGCTTAAATAATACATGTTGAAATTTGATGAATACAAATTCCATCCTAGTACAATAGAGATAAGTACCAAGTACTGTTTCCCAAGGAGATTTTTAGGAGCAGGAGTATCAAAGTAATCTTTTATGTCTAAGAATAAGTACTGATTTCCATCTACTTCAGGCCTAAATATCTTAACAATCTTCATATTTAAGTACTGCTTATCTTAGATGGCTTCTACGTACTTAGGGTGATGATACTGAGTGTGCTCAGGTTTGCATGAGGTTAAAAGACCTGTAAGCAGCAGAACATGCAATAGGTTTCATTTGCAAAATACATCAACCGTTTGAACCATGTGAGTGTAATGTTCTTTTTTGAGCAGTCTCCTGTGACCACGTACAGCATGAACATAGGATCCAAGTGTTAAAATAACACGGCAAAGAGAAAAAGAAAGTAATAGAGATAATCAAAGTGGTGTGCAATCATGAGTTATCTGCTACATAAGGTTAGACATTAGCAAGAAATTCTTTACTATAAGGGTGGTGAGACTCTGGAATTGGTTGTGCACTACATGGTTAATTTCTGCTGTATGTCAACTGTTAATAACAGAAGTTAAAAGACTTGTGACAGCAAAGAAATAACACTGAAAATGAAGTGGTGTTGTGAAAGAAAAGAGATCTTTCAGGCAGGATCAACATAGAAGACTTGTAAGTTGTAGGAAAGGGAAGTTACTAAAATTCAAGAATACACCTTCTGTAATATTTAAAAGCTTATACATTTAGTTTTAAGATATTTATTACAAGTTTTAATACCTTGCAAATCAAGCCAATTAACCTGAGGAAATGAAGAGAAAGGGAATTAAAATTAGCACATAATTACTAGTGATGATGTATAATCTCAAACGATTCTTAAATCATTAATTTGAGATTTAGGTATGAAGATTACTAGATGCTTACAAAAGTGTTTTATAAATTTGGAGCATGTATTTGATTCCTAACTACTTACCACCCTTGAATAATATACAGCCACACCTAAGATCAGAGTTAATTCACATATTAATAACATACTAGTAGTGACTTACCAGTCTGTTTATGCACCTGGTCTAGGTGTCCTTAAAAGAAATATGAAAATTTAATTACTTTAATGGGACTTGTATGATCTCCAGGTGATAAGCAGCAGTGCCACTTTTTAAAAGTCTTTTGGTACAATTCCCTGAGCAACAGAGATGTCTGGGTAACCTTCTGTGAGCAAAAGTGACAATTTCACTGTTCATTCCCCTGCTGTTGTCTTCATCATTCCCTCCTTTGTGTTATATGGCTTGGAGGATACCTTGCTGAGCCAGTTCTATTTATCTGCTTGGCAAAAAGCTGATAAGCTACTGTTGGTCTACAGCTTAGTTAACATTTTTGCTGAGCCACGGAAATGAAGTTGCAAAAGCCTTAGCTAAATGTCAAGGTGAGCTGAGCAAGGACTGTGCAGACAAGAGTGAGTAACAGAAAAACGAGATGGAGAACTCCCTCTTTTTGAATTTGTGATCTGCCAAGTTATTTTGTTCCGGTTAGAAAAAGCAATTCTGTAGGCAGTCTCTTTCCTCTTACTAATGCTTTGATGCAAGATTCAGATGAGGTTCTCTTCTTGCATCTCTCCATCCCATCCGCGTTATGGATTCCGAGACACGAGATCATGCCATGAATTAGATCCTGAAGGAGGAAAGTTGTGGTTCAGTAATGCTTAAATCTGGCATGAATTCTTCAGCAAGATGGAATAGTACCATATTAGCACAGTGCTTAGTTGATACAAACTAACTTTTCCAGTTCAAGTTCCCTAAACAAAATCAGGGGTAACTTTGGTACAAGCAGACATCATGCACATCTTCCTGCAGCCAGCACTAAATCAATGTATATGCATAAACTCAGAAAAAACTTGTGGTTTGTTAATTCAATGACAATGCAACCAAGAATCTAGCTAAGCCTCCCAGGTGATCTGAGGGTGTGGAAATCTAACATGAACAGTAGAGTAACCATGGATAAAGTATTTATCTCTAAATCAGTGAATGTGGCTAGCTGGTTCCATACACAGGAGCACAAACTGTTCATTTAGCAACGAGAAAGTACAGGACTAGGGAGGGAAGAAAAGTTAAGGGTGAAGAAAAAGGGAAAAGAAATAGATTGTTTGCACTGTGATGTTATCTTATAGACATCTTCAGCTGCTTATTGTTGTCCCTGTCTATCCTGACTCCCAGGCAGAATTTATGATCACCCTGATATGCTAACTGTTGCTGCCAAGACAGCTGCAGAATGTTCTGTCTTAGGAAAAATCTTGTATGTAAACCCATTAACTTAACCTGCCTCACTTTCACTGCCCATTTGACATGAGCAGCTGTACTGAGACATTTAAGGTAGTGATAATCACTAGCAAGGAGAACTGGCAATGAGCAGCTGGGAAAGTAACTCCTCCACCTGTTTGCAAAGCACACTTCTGCCTGAGCACCGACAGGTTAACATAGAGTCATTGCTTACTACTGCTTTACAAGAACAGCTCTGTAGGTACATTTTGGTAGGTGCATAAAGATAAGAAATGCCTTTCTCTCTGACAATCTTGAATTATTTCATTTGGACCGGTACAGGCAAACAGTTTAATGAGGAAGGTTTTTGGATCTATTAATGCTAGTGAAAGGCATTACCAAACGTGTTACCAAACTGGCAAGTAACTGAAATATATACCAGTTCACTTAGTAATAAGCCCAGCAGAAGTGGAGAGGCAGAATAAGAAATGTTAACATGTTTAACATATCATTAAGAGATCTGGTTTTCTATGTTGGAAGGCTGGAAGTCTATACTTCTGTGTTGGAACAGTTCAGATTTTTATTCATAGCTGATCAAATATTTGTCCATACCCCCAAAAAAATTAATAAAATAACATATTTAAGGAAGAGTTAGTAACATAGTTACCAATCTTCCTTATCAAATCTTGCAGCTGAAAGGGACCTCGGGAGTTCATGTAGTCAGTGCTCTGCCTCAAAGAGGTTTATTTGTACCTCGATCTTTCACATTTGTCTGATTTGTTCTACTGGAGTTCACTTGATGGAGATTCCCCAAAATCTCTGCACAGTCTTCTCCATGTGGATAATACCTTATTGTTAGGATTAAATCAGGGACAGGGAGGGAGGCTCCCAAATATTTAATCCACTAAGTAAGCAAAAGTTAAGTGCTTGAGAAAGAAAAAGAATTAATTACAACCTCAGATTTGCATCTTCTCCTTTATCACTTTGCCAAGAGATTAGAGGCACTGGAAAGGAAAGGTTTTATTTCACTCGCATTTGTACTAGTCCAACTCCTTTGACTAAAAATTTGACAAGCTGAATCAAATAAAGGCTTGGCTACACAAGGCATTAGGCTGCATAAGAGAATTTTCTGCCCAATTCACAGGCACCATTCAGCTATTTAATTTTTTGTTTTCATTTTCCCTTTTCTCCAGAACTCCAATAAATCCTACCTTTGTTCACTCAGAAATGAACACGACTGTGGCTGCAAGAGAGGGATGTTTTTTCATGGTTCTCTGAGAGGAATTTATCTGTCTCCTCTTAACAGGTAGAATAACATGTCCATAACCTAAAGTCAAAAAACATCAGATCAATTGTAATAAAGTCAAAATCCCATTCTTTCAAAGGTCCTATTTATTTTTAGAAATTTCTTTGGAATAATGAGAAAGACATTGCTGTGCTATATTGTACAACTGACCAAAGCATTCCTGCTAAGTATGTATTTGACACCGTCTCCCACAGCATCCTTGTAGATAAGTTGATCAGGTATGGGTTTGGTGATCAGGTAGTGAGGTGGATTAGGAACTGGTTGATGGGAAGGAGTCAGAGAGTTGTAGTCAATGGGGCAGAATCTGGTTGGAGGTGTGTGACTAGTGGAGTCTCTCAGGGGTCAGTACTGGGACCGGTGTTGTTCAACATCTTCATCAACGACCTGGATGAGGGTATAGAATGTACCCTCAGCAAGTTTGCTGATGACACCAAGCTGGGAGGAGTGGCTGACACACCAGAAGGCTGTGCTGACATTCAGAGAGACTTAGACAGGCTGGAGAGTTGGGCGGGGAGAAACATGATGAAATTCAACAAGGGGAAGTGTAGAGTTTTGCATTTGGGGAAGAACAACACGATGTCCCAGTATAGGTTGGGGGCTGACCTCCTGGAGAGTAGCGTAGGTGAAAGAGACCTGGGGGTCCTGGTAGACAGGAGGATGACCATGAGCCAGCAATGTGCCCTTGTGGCCAAGAAGGCCAATGGCATCCTGGGGTGTATTAGAAAGGGTGTGGTTAGTAGGTCAAGAGAGGTTCTCCTACCTCTTTATTCTGCATTGGTGAGGCCGCATCTGGAGTATTGTGTCCAGTTCTGGGCCCCTCAGTTCAAGAAGGACAGGCAACTGCTGGAAAGAGTCCAGCGCAGAGCTACTAAGATGATTAAGGGAGTGGAACATCTCCCTTATGAGGAAAGGTTGAGGGAGCTGGGTCTCTTTAGCTTGGAGAAGAGGAGGCTGAGGGGTGACCTCATCAATGTTTACAAATATGTAAGGGGTGAGTGTCAGGGAGATGGAGTTAGGCTCTTCTCAGTGATGACCAGTGATAGGACAAGGGGTAATGGGTGTAAATTGGAGCATAGGAGGTTCAAGGTGAATATCCGAAAAAATTTTTTTACTGTGAGAGTGACAGAGCACTGGAACAGGCTGCCCAGAGAGGTTGTGGAGTCTCCTTCACTGGAGACATTCAAAACCCACCTGGATGCATTCCTATGTGATGTACTCTAGGTGACCCTGCTCTGGCAGGGGGAGTTGGACTAGATGATCTTTCGAGGTCCCTTCCAACCCCTATGATTCTATGATTCTATGATTCTATGATTCTATGATTCTATGATTCTATGATTCTATGTAGAAATTCAGATGCCAATTTTTCTGCAGTGGAGAACTTCTCATATTGGATCTTTCTGATACAAGAAGAACAGAAACTTGAATTAGTATTTCACTATCCTGGACCAGTGCATTAATCAAGAAATTTAAAAGTGTGTAAATTTATTTCTCATCAGAGAGGAATACTGAGTCCCATATAGAACATTTTTTTAAAATTATTTTTTATTCTCCCTAAATAGAAAGTTTCAGTTACAATTCAAAAAGATGTAAGAAATTGTATATTTAAAATATTTTCCCAAAGGTAATTTAGTTTTGATGAGGGTTTTTTTTTTTTTAATATTAATTAAGACTTCCAAAATGAGTCATAGAATCATGATAGGTTGGAAGGGACCTCAAAGATCATCAAGTTCCAACCCCCTGCCATGAGCAGGGAACCCTACCACTAGACTAGGTTGCACAAAACCTCATCCAACCTGGCCTTAAAAACCTCCAGGGGTGGGGTATCAACAACCTCCCTGGGCAACCAGTTCCAGTGCCTCACCACCCTTAGAGTGAAGAACTTCTTCCTAATATCTAACCTAAATCTCCCCTCTCTCAGTTTAAAACCATTACCCCTTGTCCTATCACTATCTTCTCTGATGAAAAGTGCCTCCCCAGCTTTCCTGTAAGCCCCTTTCAAGTACTGGAAGGATGCTATGAGGTCTCCTCAGAGCCTTCTCTTCTCTAGGCTGAACAGCCCTCACTCTCTTAGCCTGTCTTCATAGCAGAGGTGCTCCAGGCTTTTGATCACCTTGGTGGCCCTTCTCTGGCCCCATTCCGACAGGTCTGTATTTTTCTTCTGCTGAGGGCACCAGAACTGTACACAGTATTCCAGGTGGGGTCTCACCAGAGCAGAGTAGAGGGGCAGAATCACCTCCCTGGCCCTGCTGGCCACACTTCTTTTGATGCAGCCCAGCATGCAGTTGGCTCTCTGGGCTCCAGCACACACTGGTGTCTCATGTCGAGCTTCTCATCAACTACCACCCCCAAGTCCTTCTCCTCAGGACTGCTCTCCACCCATTCTTCCCCCAGCCTGGGGTTGTGCTGACCCAGGTGCACTTGGTCTTGCACTTGGCCTTGTTGAACTTCATGAGGTTGTCACTGGCTCACCTCTCCAGCCTGTCAAGGTCACTCTGGATGGCATCCTTTCCTTCTTGGGTGTCAACCACACCACACACCTTGGTATCATCAGCAAACTTGTTGAGGATACACTCAGTCACGCTGTCCATGTCTCCAACAAAGATGTTAAACAGCACCGGTCCCAATACTGACCTCTGAGGGACACCACTTGTCACCTGCCTCCATTTGGACATTGAGCCATTGACCACAACTCTCTGTGTCCAGCCATCCAGCCAATTTCTTATCCACCGTGTGTTCCATTTGTCAAATCCATGCCTTGTCAGTTTGAAGACCAGAATACCATGTGGGACAGTGTCAAACGCCTTGCACAAATCCAGGTAGATGACATCAGTTGCTCTGCCACCATCCACCATCTCTGTAGCTTTGTTGCAGAAGGCCACCAGATTGGTCAGGCATGACTTGCCCTTAGTGAAGCCATATTGGCTGTCACTAATCACCTCCTTATTTTCTATGTGCCTTAGCAGACTTTCCAGGAGGATCTGCTCCATGGCCTTGCTAGACACAGAGGTGAGACTGACCAGCCTGTAGTTCCCCCTGTCTTCCTTTTTCCCCTTTTTTAAAAATAGGGGTTATGTTCCCTTTTTTTGCCAATCAGTGCAAACCTCACCAGACTGCCATGATCTCTCAAATATGATAGACAGATGCTTAGCAATTTAATCCACCACCTCCTTCAGGACCCGTGGGTGAACCCCATCAGGTCCCATAGATTTATGCACCTTCAGGTTCTTTAGATGGTCACGAACCTGCTCTACACCTACAGTGGGGGGTAATTCACTCTCCCAGTTCCTGCTTTCACCTGTTGTGGCCTTTGTGTTGAGGCTGGAGCACTTGCCAGAGAAGACTGAAGCAAAGAAATCATGGAGGACCTCAGCCTCCTCAATATCCTTTGTTGCTGCCTCACCCATTTCCTTTAGGAGAGGGTCTACACACTCCTTGGATGTCCTTTTCTCCCCAGCATATCTACAGAAGCTTTTCTTATTGTTCTTAACATCCTTGGCAAGATTTAATTCTAGCAGGGATTTGGCTCTCTTCATCTGTAGCTGCTCGGACAACCTCTCTGTAATCCTCCCAGGATACCTGCCCTAGCTTCCATCCCCTGTATGATTCCTTCTTCAGTTTGAGCTTTTCTAGGAGCTGCTTACTCATCCATGCCAGCCTCTTGGAATTTCTATTTGACTTCCTTAGTTGGGATGTAACTCTCTTGGGCCTGGAGAAGATGATTCTTCAATATCAGCCAGCTTTCAAGGGCCCTTCTTCCCTCCAGGATGTTATCCCAAGACACTGTCTCAAGCAGATCCCTGAAGAGGCTGAAATCTGCCCTTCTGAAGTCAAGGGCAGTAAGCTTGCTGTGAGCCCTCTGTGCTGCTCTAAGGATCTTGAACTCCACCATTTCGTGGTCACTGCAACCTAGGCTGCCCTTGAGCTTAACAACCCTCACCAGCCTTTCCTCATTGGTGAGGACAAGATCCAGCATAGTAGGTTTATATTTTTGAAATAATTTTTTTGAAAGTATTTTTGAAAGTATTTTTCTCTGGAAAAAAAAAAAAAGATTGGAAGTTATAAGTCATAATTAAAATAATATTTAAATAAATCTTTAAACTTTTTACAACCAGCACAGCCAAAAATCATGAGTTACAAATGTTTACTGTTTTCTGTTACACAACTCAGATTTGTATTATAAACTTCTAAAACTTAAATAATTTGGGTACAAAATCAGAAAGAAAGCCAAGTATACGCAAGGAGCAACAGTTCATGTTTATGTTTTTCAACAATGTTTATGTTGTTTCAACAAATGTTTCAAATTTTCTGCTGCTGAAGAGTTTCTGTTTTGCCCACATTCCAAACAGAACCCAGAATTCTTGAGAAGAAGCTGTGCATTTGACAAAATGTCATTATAGAGGCAGGAAATAATTGACTGGGTGTTAAATGTAACAAGTTCTGCACTCTTTGGCAAAAGCACTGTATACTTCTCCAAACTTGGTTTTCATATGCTGAGCAGAGACTAATTTTCTCCCCCTACTTCTCACAAGATTCAGTCCTTGCTAAATTAATTTCATCCCCTCACAGCACTTAGTGCACATAAATCATTACCAAACTAAGACTTCCAAATCCTATTGTACTTTCAGTTTGTAAGATATGGTTTCCCAATCCCATGCTACACTAGAGAGGCCTTCTCATTTTACTGATCTGTTTGTTCAACTGAACAAGAAGAAAAAAGAGGTTGCATTTAAGATAAGCTACAATATAAGAATAGAAAGAAGAGAGAAGGTAAGGAAGAAAAATAAACATAGGGAAAAATAGGAAGAACCAGACAGGAGAGATTCACACAGGCCTGAAAGGGAAGAAGAGAGAAAGTTCAGAAGCAAGGAAAGATTTTGAACCGTGGAAACATGATAAAGAGCCAAGAGAATAATTGTGGACTAAACCACAAATAGATGCTGAGGAGACTGGTATGAAAACAAGGAAAAGTGTGTAAACACAATACATCTGTAACAGTCAGAAAATACTTCCTGATGGACATGGAAATGAATCAATTATTTTTACATTCCAGCATTACTTTGTTGTCTGGAAAAAGAGAGGCTTCATATTTTACCACTCTGGGTAATATTTTGTGTCAGTGTTGTTTTCTAATACATAAAAAGTGGTCTGCTTCACCAAAAGCATCCAAAACTGTATGCTTAAATAATTTGATCATAAATAAAAATAAGTGAAAAAAGAAGCAAAATATAATTTCTAAGTTTGATCAGATGCTATGTTTTGAAATAAAACAAACCTCACACAAGAAACAAAGCACTCTGAGGGTGCCCTTCGCCATCTGAAGGATTTTTCTTTTGTTATACAACAATGAAAGAATTTAACTCTGCATTAGAAAATTAGGTAATGAAATTATGCCCAGGTAGAAAGTTGAGGTATAGTTGCTGCAATTGCCTGACAGAGGATTACATTACATTTTAGAAGTATATGCACAGTGCAGGGGGGTTGGACTAGATGACCTTTAAAGGTCTCTTCAAACCCAAACCATTTTATAGTTCTATGATTCATGTGTTTATGTGCTCACACACACCTACACCTCCAGGAGACAGACTACTATTTTAAAAAAAATCTGGTATGTGCAAAAAGATTGAAACAGATTACCTAAGAAGCCTTTTCCAGTCATGTCAGCTGAGAGATTCTATTATTAGGAATAAATATATAAATAAAAAGTGCATGCAGTATGAGTTGTTTATGCAAAATCCAGGCTCAGAACTCATTAGCATATTTGCAGTGCTTATTTGAACAGACTACAGTAAATTGCATTTTTTAAAAATAGTTCATATCGTTTCCAACAAAAAATGGCACCAAAAAACCCCAGGCTGTCAACATCAAGTAAAAGGAACCTGTCTAAAAAAAAAATAGATATGATTGCAAGGGAGAAAAGTCTCTCTTCCCTAAAGATTTCTTAGAGTAACCAAGAAAAATTAAATATGTAACTGAAACTGAGAGAAGGGAGGATGATTTCATACGAAGACGAGTTATGTGGGTGTGACAATGAAATATAAAAATAAATGGCTTATTTAACTTAGCAATGAGATCAATATAGGAAGATTAAATAACCTGGTTTAAAATTTAATGTATAACCTTTTTATACTTGGAATTTTGCTGAGAGACATATACGCAAACACATCAGTTATTATTTTTACTCTACTCTTATTTTTACCTATATTTCACCCAATAAATAACAGGTGTTTAATGCTAGGCTTGTATTGCAGGGATCAGCAAAGGCTGATATAAGAATAGAAGATAATTTTTCTTCCATGCTGCATGAGCGTAACATCGATACACAGCCACTGTATGTGACAAAGCCAGTGTCCTGACACCTTTCTAGCTCAAAGATACTTTAGTGTGGTGTTCGGGTTTCAAATCAAGTTGACAACCCCAGCAAATCCCAGCACTTTCTATACTTGTGAAGCTTCTACCTGCCCAAAGAAGAATTCAGTATACAGAATGATTTAACACCCATAACATTGTTCTTCATCTGCTTATTGAATCACATTTGAAAAACTAAAATAAAATCCATGATGCTCTTTTTTTTCCCCCATCTTTCTAAGTCCAATTGTGAGTACCTGCTTCTCCAAGGCAAGTTCTTTGAACTCTCATGAGTTCCAACTTACAGCTGAAAAATACGCTTCCTGTCTTTTATTTAATCAGAGGAATTTACTGTACTCCAGGGGCAAAAAATTTTGCCCTTTGAGCTCTTCACAAAATGGGAGAAGCCTACAGTAAAAAAATAAAGAACAAAGGTTGTGGAGTCTCCTTCACTGGAGACGTTCAAAACCTGCCTGGATGCCTTCCTGTGTGATGTGCTCTAGGTGACCCTGCTCTGGCAGGGGGGTTGGACTAGATGATATTTCAAGGTCCCTTCCAACCCCTAGGGTTCTATGATTCTATGATTCTATGATTCAAAGAGAAGTAAGGAGATAAAAGTCTGTAAATCCTATTATCAGGAAACCAAATCATCTCCTTTCCTTTTTTTCATTTGTTCTTTTACCCTAAACAATATAATTCATAATTGTTTAGCTACAAGGTTTACTTCAAAGATTAGTAACTTATGACTGCAGTTCTAAAGAGACCTAACCATGCAATTTCTCTGATTTAAGTATGAAGGCTACACTGCCAAATCATGAATGCATTTTATTATGCCTTGTTAAATTTCCATTCGTTCTCAGAGCTATAGATTTCACTCAACTTAAAATGAAAAATCATTGTCCTCTGACAAAAAAATTTATTGCTAAAATATGTAATTAATACGTAATTCAGATTTCCTCTAATCCATCAGCCAAAGGTGACAGTGTTATTGAAGAGTGATCTGGAGGCACATGAACATCTGAGACAATACTGAGCTTTTGATAATAATGTTATAAACCACATCCAAGTGATCTAGACAATAAATGCCAGCACAAAACGCACTGAATTTATCCTACTGTCACTGCTAACTATCAAATAATTCGGAATATTTGGTCCCAATCCTGAACGATGGCGTAGTTATATATTGTGATTCTCAAGTAGTACCTTTTATTTTTCTTTTATTTCACAAATGTATGTTCATATCGTTAAATTTTCACATCCCTGGGCTTAGAAGGAGAAAGACTGCCATTAGTGTGTGGAAGTGAGCATTCCAGGTGATTAGTGTAAGCCATTTAGGAGTACCATTGAATGGCAATTAACTGCATGCAGTACAAAGTAAATATTTATAATTAATATTTTTAATTAACTGCCACGATGAAGGAATTGCATGTAGATATTTTTTAATCTTTTAGAAATAGATTAAAGTTCTGTCTGAAAAATAAATTTCTATAACAATGAGGAAGTACATGACAGAGACAGGGCTACTAGGCTGTGTTAGACAGTTTCAGTATGACTGTTTTTAAGCATAAATTGAAATTTAAACTTTAAATTCTTTCAAAAGTAAGCTTTGATTATGCCATGAATTGGAAACTGAATTGTAACTTCAAGCAAGATTGCAATTGCTGTCACATTTACTACAGGGTATCAACAAAGTGTCAGGGAATATTTATTCCAAATTCTGAAACAAGGTGTCTGGGTTTTTTGGGGAAGATGAGAGGTGTGGGGACAGGAAACCCCAGTCAAGATTTGGTGTCCCAATACTCTGGCTGCAGACCAGAACTTCCAGCTTTGGACTTACGTGACTCCAGTGGCTACAAATTGAACTCTTCAGCTCCAGAGTTGTTTCAAGGGTTGGGGAAATTTGGGAATGTTTCTAGATGCATAAATACAGACACTTGCAGTAAAAAAAAAAAAAAAAAAGTGGGCATCTCCAAGGATTTAAATGCAATCCTAGCTATAAAATTAAGGTATGTCTTGCATAATGCAGAGTATAGCAGTGACTTCTTATATAGGGATGTCTAAAAGTAATCTGCCAAATTGAGACTCACTGTAAAAATCTGTTGGTTGCAATTGATTTCTAAAACATGGTACTTTAGAGGAAGCAGTGCTCCTTTAATGAACAATTAATCTTCTAAGAACAGTTAGCACCTAGCTAAGTGGAGATTATTTTGAATAGAAATACATATAAATATCACCAATACACATGAGAATTTAAAATACAATGGGTTCCTCATTTTTCCAGCTGTCTTGGGGATCTTTTAACATCAGTACTTCATTACCTCTTCATCTATTACTTTTGCCTCTGGCATTGAGACCTCTAGCCTGATAGAGCTTAAGGACTTTGAGCTCTAAGAAGCAAATAAGAGAGCAAATTAAAACCCTGTTGTTGGTTATTTTTTGAAATATTACTACTTGTTTCATTACAGTATTACTTCTTAGAAATATGAGAAACTCAGCTTTCAAAAAACCCACAAAGTTTCTTCATTTTGTGACTGAAAAGAAAAAGCTTTAAAAGTATTTGCAGAGGAATGTAAAGATTCACACTTCAAGAAGCAACACAAAAATAAACTGTGCTTCCTCTCAGATAAACTTATAATGTAGTTATACAATTATCTTCTCATTGCAATTCATTATATTTTCATTATAATCTTCATAATTTGAGTAAGAAGGAGAGCCAATGATTTGAGAACAGTTAAACTGAAAAGGAATATTTAGATTAGATAGTAGGGTAAAAAGAAAAAAAAAACAACACAACAAAACTTACAATGAGTGTGATAATACACTGAAAAAGATCATGCAAAGAAGTTGTGGATGCCCCCTCCCTGGAAGTGTTCAAGGCCAGGCTGGATGGGGCTTGGAGCAATCTGGTCTAGTGGTTGATGTCCCTGCCCATGCAGGGAGGTTGGAACTAGATGATCTTTAAGGTCCCTTTCAACCCAAACCACTCTGATTCTGATTCTGATTCTGTGTTTCTATGAGTCTATGATTCTATGTTTTGGAACAGATAATGCACCTTTTTTTGTCAAATTCCTTCTCTAAAAGAGTGTGTCAGAAATGGTATTTTTCTGTTTTAGTGAGTGACATCAACTTGTACTAACCTATGTGTCAATCAACTAGGAAAGAAGATGAACACAGAGATGCCTTACCTCTTAGGCTGCTTTTATAGTCAATGGGAAGAAACGAACACCTCCAAATAAGGGGCAGTTTGACCCGAGGTACTCACAGCAACATGAGTTCAATTGACCTCTAGATCCCTGTAAGTCAAATTGTCCTGTATCAGCTGTGAAGGGAGTAAAGAGAAACTTACTCTTCTACTCATTGGTGGTGAGATAAGCCGGATCCATTTATCTGTAAGTATTGAGCTATAGGTATACCTAAGATTTGAAGAATACACCAAATATAAACACTTGCAAAATTTCCAGTTGAGACAGACTAGCTGAAAGTTATAGAATACTTGACTCGGTAATTAAACTAAACCTCCCCACTCATACATGCACTGTTGAAAGTACAAAGGCCAATTAAAAGCTCATAAGTAGAGACAAGGACAAGGTGAGTTCACTCTGCATTTACAGTCACTGGCAAAACAGACTTAACTTGGGGAAAGATATCAATTTAATTTAACACTAACCAAATTCACACAGGACATAGACAACAAAAAGAGCAGTGCTTATATATGTTACCCACATCCCTCCCTACTTCCCAGGCCCAAATTACTTTGTTCCTGATTTCTCTTCCTCCTTCCCCCCTGTGACATAGGGTGACAGGGGATGGGGTTTAGAGTCAGTTCATGGGCTGGTGGTTGCTGCCACTCCTTCCTCCTCAGGGAGAAGGATTCACAGAATCCTAGAATCATGATAGGTTGGAAGGGACCTCAAAGATCATCAAGTTCCAACCCCCTGCCATGAGCAGGGAACCCTACCACTAGACTAGGTTGCACAAAACCTCATCCAACCTGACCTTAAAAACCTTCAGGGGTGGGGTATCAACAACCTTCCTGGGCAACCAGTTCCAGTGCCTCACCACCCTTAGAGTGAAGAACTTCTTCCTAATATCTAACCTAAATCTCCCCTCTCTCAGTTTAAAACCATTACCCCTTGTCCTATCACTATCTTCTCTGATGAAAAGTGCCTCCCCAGCTTTCCTGTAGGCCCCTTTCAAGTACTGGAAGGATGCTATGAGGTCTCCTTGGAGTCTTCTCTTTTCTAGGCTGAACAGCCCTGACTCTCTCAGCCTGTCTTCATAGCAGAGGTGCTCCAGGCTTTTGATCACCTTGGTGGCCCTTCTCTGGCCCCATTCCAACAGGTCTGTATTTTTCTTCTGCTGAGGGCACCAGAACTGTACACAGTATTCCAGGTGGGGTCTCACCAGAGCAGAGTAGAGGGGCAGAATCACCTCCCTGGCCCTGCTGGCCACACTTCTTTTGATGCAGCCCAGCATGCAGTTGGTCCTCTGGGCTCCAGCGCACACTGGTGTTTCATGTTGAGCTTCTCATCAACTACCACCCCCAAGTCCTTCTCCTCAGGACTGCTTACGATCCATTCTCCCCCCAGCCTGTATTTGTGCCTGGGGTTGTGCTGACCCAGGTGCACTTGGTCTTGCAGTTGGCCTTGTTGAACTTCATGAGGTTGTCACTGGCTCACCTCTCCAGCCTGTCAAGGTCACTCTGGATGGCATCCTTTCCTTCTTGGGTGTCAACCACACCACACACCTTGGTATCATCAGCAAACTTGTTGAGGATACACTCAGTCACGCTGTCCATGTCTCCAACAAAGATGTTAAACAGCACCGGTCCCAATACTGACCTCTGAGGGACACCACTTGTCACCTGCCTCCATTTGGACACTGAGCCATTGACCACAACTCTCTGTGTCCAGCCATCCAGCCAATTTCTTATCCACCGCGTGTTCCATCTGTCAAATCCATGCCTTGTCAGTTTGAAGACCAGGATGTCATGTGGGACAGTGTCAAACGCCTTGCACAAATCCAGGTAGATGACATCAGTTGCTCTGCCACCATCCACCATCTCAGTAGCCTAACAGTTCTCCCTTACCGTTCTCCCTTGTTTCCTCATGCAGTCCCTCCCATGTGAGTGTCCTTCATGAACCTCTCCAACATGAGTCCTTCCAACAAGGTGAAGTCCCTTAGAAGCAGACTGCTCCAGCACAGGCTTCCCACAGAGTCACAACCTGCTTTGGGAACAGTCACCTTCTGTGGTGTGGTGTCCTCCATGACTTCAGATCCAAGTCCACAGGCTGCAGGTTCGCATTTACACCTCCTGGAGCCTTCTGGGGGTGCTCTGCCACATTCCTTGATTAATGCAGGAGGACACCTTGCCATCTTGCCATGGGCTGCATGGGAACTTCTGCTCAAGCAAGTCCTTCTGCCTTCTTCCTCACCAACCTCAGGTTCTCCACTACAGCACTGCTTCACCTTTCCAGCTCAGCTTTTTCTACTTTGTTTTCTCTTATAGCTGGTCTTATATCAGTTCTTTCGTATGTTAATCACAGAGGCACATCTATTGTCTCTCTAATGGCCTGGGCCTCCTGAGCTGGGAGTTCTCTGTTCCTGCACTGCTTTCACCTCTGCTCCAGCATTGCCTCTCATCTCTCCCCTCTTCTGTGCTGAGATCTTATACCCGTTCATTTCCACTTCTTTAATAAGTCAATCACAGAGGTGCATTCATTGCCACTGATGGACTCCACCTTGGCCACAGGAGTGGCATATGACTAAAAGATGAAGAAATAAATAGTAATTACAGAGGTATAAAAATACTAGACATCATATATCTTTTCCTTCAAAGCAGAAATTTTAACTTTCAGAAACTTATGCTAAGTGAGATAGAAGCTAATGGCTTTTAAAAATAAAGCCTAGCTGTAAAATAAAGGTATTACTATACAAAAATAGAAGATCTCATAGAAGAGTATCTCTGTCAAATCACATTCCTCAGAATTTATAATACTGACAAACACTTTCAGGCTGCATTTTTTTAGTAAATCATTAATTACTAAAATTACACAAGCACATAAAAATAAATTTTCTCAGAACATGTTGTGATGCAGTATTTTTCAGTAATCAGTGTTTATGTACTCAGTTTTTCAACTAGAAACCATTAATATTTTCCTAACTTTGGTGAACTGAGTAAGTTACACTGTAGAGCACTGCAATGTAATATCAACTTTGGTGACAGAAAATTAGTCAAGGCATGAATCAGGCATTGGTTTATTGTGAGAAATCACACACATTTAAGTTAATCGATAAATTTTCCTTGGGTAAAAATTGTCAGGTAATCTTTTGACTTCATTCTATTTATTTCTACAGCTCCCTTTTAAACAAAAACTCTAGCAGGAGGATGGTTTATCATTTTTCTTGTAGCTGGGGCAGATTTCCTCAACGTAAACTGGAACTATGGTGTGGTAGATAAGCACAGAGGGTACTTCTCCACAGCCAACTACTGGAAAATGACAGCACCTGGTGGGAAGTTAGAAACAACAGGCCCAAAGCAATATGTTGAAAGAGAGAATTCAGACACACAAGGCTTGAGGTTGTCATTGTGCAATGTGTCAAGCTAGTAAAACAGAACCGATCTTGGCAGGCAATGAAGCTGGCAGCTCCAAGAGCATCCTCAGGGGACAATACAACTGTGGAGAAGTCACCATCGTGCACAAATAGAGAATTTTTCAAATCTATCTCCAAGTCAGAATTATTGGGTTTTATGTGGCTGCTCTTCCTCTAATTTGGGGGAGTAGTAAAAAGACTCACAACAGAAGGGAGAGTGGTGTTCTCCTCTATCCCACCAATTGCCGACTAGGAAAAGTGCCCTGCTGGACCTACTGCTTGTTAACAGAGAAAGTCTTCTGGGGGATGTAAAGGTTGGACGTCGTCTGGGGCAGAGTGATCATGAAACAAGTTCTAGATTCTTGGAGAAGCAAAGGAGGGAGCCAGCAGAACTAACTCCTTGGAATTCCACCTTGGCCTGTTTTGGAGCATGGCTGGGAGTGTCCCTTGGGAGACAGTTCTGAAGGGCAAAGGATCCCAGAAAGGCTGGTCATACTTCAAGGAGGAATTTTTAAAGGTACAGGAGAAGATCATCCCTAGGACCCAAAAGACAAGCCGATGGGGAAGAAGGCCAGCCTGGCTAAATAGAGAGATTTGACTGGACCTTAGGAACTAAAGGAACGTTTACAGCCTTTGAAAAGAGGGTTGGCAACTTATGAGGAATAACAAGATATAATGAAGTTATGCAGGCGGGAAATTAGAAGGGCCACAGCTCAAGCAGAACTCAACTTAACCACTGTCATTAAAGATAACAAGAAGAGGTTTTTTTCAATGTATCAGTAGGAAGAGGAAGACTAAGGGAAATGTAGGCCCACTGATGAATGAGGTGGGTGCCCTAGTGGTGGAATACACAAAGAAGGTGGAGTTACTGAATGCCTTCTTTGCTTCAGTCTTCATTGTTAAAGCTGTCCCTCATAAATATCAAGCCCTGAAGGCAAGGGGAAAGGTCGGGAGAGAGGAAGACTTTCCCTCAGTAGAGGAGACTGGGTTAGAGACCACTTGGCCAACTGGATATCTGTAAGTCCATGGATCCTGATGGGAAACACCTGCTGAGTGCTGAGAGAGCTGGCAGATGTTATTGCTAGGCCACTCGCCATCATCTTTGAAATGTTGTAGAGAACAGGAGAGGTGCCTGAGGAGAGGAGGAAGGCCAATATCACTCCAGTCTTCAGAAAAGGCAAGAAGGAGGACCCAGGGAGCTACAAGCTGGTTAGTCTAACCTCTGTCCCTGCGAAGGTGATAGAACAACTTGTTCTGGATATCATCTTTAAACACATTGAGGAACAGGAAGTTATTGGAAGTGGTCAACATGGATTTTCCAAGAGTAAATCATACTTGACCAGTCTGCTGGCCTTCTATGATGACATAACTAGTTGGCTGGATGAGGGGAGAGCAGCAGAAGTCATCCATCCTGACTTCAGCAAGGCTTTTGACACTGTTTCCCACAACAAACTCATCAGGAAACTCAGGATGTGAGGCCTAGATAAATGGACAGTGAGGTGGATTGAGAGCTGGCTCTGTAACAGAACTCAGAGGGTTGTGATTAATGGAGCAAGGTCTAGTTGGAAGCCTGTAACCAGTGATGTCTCTCAGGGGTCAATATTTGGTCTGGTCTTGTTCAATATATTCATCAATGACCTGGACAAGGGGACAGAGTGTATCCTCAGCAAGTTTGCTGATGATACAAAACTGGGAGGGATGACTAACAATCCAGAGGGATGTGCTGCGATCCAGCATGATCTGGGCAGGCTAGAGAGATGGGCAAAGATTAAAGGTTGAACAAAAGGAAGTGCAGGGCCCTGTGCCTGGAGAGAAAGAATCCTATGCACCGATAAAGGTTAGAGGTGGACCTGCTGGAAAGCAGTTTCAAGGAGAATCACAGAATCACAGAATGTCCCTGGCTGGAAGAGACCTCCAAGATCATCCAGTCCAGCCATAGACCTAGGAAGAATCTGGGAACCCTGGTAGATAATAAATTATTCATGAGCCAGTTATGTGCCCTTGCCACCATTCTCCCCCTCTACTCTGCCCTAGTGAGGCCACATCTTGAATACTGTGTCCAATTCTGGGCTCCCCAGTTCAAGAGAGAGAGAGAATGACTAGAGAGAGTCCAGTGGAGGGCAAAAAAGATAGCTGGGGGATTGGAGCATCTCCCTTATGAGGAAAGGCTGAGAGAGCGGGGACTCTTTAGCCTGGAGAAGAGAAGGTTGAGGGGAGACCTTATTCATGCTTAAGTATGTGAACAATGGGTGCAAAGAGGATGGAACCAGGCTCTTTTCAGTAGTTCCCAGTGACAGAATGAAGGGCAACACGCAGAAGCTGAAACATAGAAACTTCCATTTAAATACGTGGAAAAACTTATTTACGGTAAGGGTGGCGAGGCACTGGGACAGGCTGCCCAGGGAGGTTGTGGAGTCTCCTCCTCTGAAGACATTCAAGACCTGCTTGGATGCAGTCCTGAGTAATGTGCTCTAGGCCATCCTGCTTTAGTGCGAGAGTTGGACTAGATGATCTCTAGAGGTCTCTTCCAGCTCTTACAGTTCCATGATTCCATGAAATATGTGTTATTTCCAGGGCTGTTAGACCTGCAATACCTACTATCTCTGCATTAGTTGTCTTGGCCATATTCTACTTCATTATCACCTCATGTAGGAATAACCTGACTTGCCCAGGAAAAGATCTGAAAAGCCTTAAAAAATGTGGCTTAGAAATGTATGAAAACTCCTTTATTTAAGACTTTAATAAAGACATATTTTTAAAGCTTTTTGTAGTAGTATAACACTTTTATGTCTGTAGCTTATAACCTGATACTATTAGGTATGCTGCTGACCCTAAAAATTAGCATTAAAATCTATAAATAAAATTAAATATTTAGCAGTAGATATTTATTCCATCAAATAGTTACAAAGAGTGGTAAACAAATATGTATGCCAACAAGAATGAAATATAGATTATTCATTTGTGGAATGAGATATGCAGGAAGGTGACTAGTTTATAAACTGACAGAGTGAGAAAGATAACATATTTATTTCAATTATTTTTGACTTGTGCCAGTTTGTAAAATTACTTAAGAACATGATAATAAAATAATAATGACAAAGAACCTACAATGAGGTACCACAAAACATTTCCTTCAATAAAAAATAAGCAGCGTGAATTAAATACAAAATTAGGGATAATAACCTTTAACTTTATTCCGATCCTCACTAAAAGATTTCTACAAATATTTTATACTTTATGAAATTATCTTCCACTGCATTTCACATTCTGATTTGTATGGCAACAGGAAGTAACATTCCTTCTGGTTTAGAATTTTTTTAAGGCTTCATGAATTTTCCCTTCAGTTTTGTCACTGAACCTTGTAACTGCCTCTAGCACAGCATCCCGTAACATAGCCATAAAAGTTGTTATAACTTAGTAAAGTGAAATATTAGAATGAAAAACCGTGTGTGCAATTTTATCTAAAAAAACAAGGTCCTGCAAAATACTTAGTGCATTGATGCTCACTTGCTTTCAGCTTTTATTTATTTACTGCTAAGATACCTGTTGTCTGCTGCCAAACCAAGCTTTTACCTCAGTCCATTATCTTAAACAAAAAGGAAACATAAATATCAGCCAGTGCAAAGTAACTCTGAAAATTTCTTGGAAATAATGTTTCATGGGTCAAACAGGGCCATCAAAATGAGCAGTGTAACAGGCTGATGAATGAGGTAAATTATTTGGAAGATGAGAACATTTGAAAAATAGCTATGGAGCTCCATGTGTAGCTATATATTAATTTTCAAGAAAAACTTATGAAAGGACCTGTCTTCTTTTCACGAAGAATGCTTTAGCTGACTCTTACATTCATTACTGTTATTTTCTTTTGCAGTAGCAATAGGGGGTCATAAGATAGAAGTTGCAATGGTGACACTCTAAACATTGGTTGAAAGACAGTTCCTTTACCAACTTACTAATTCTGTGAATCTTTCTGATACTCCTTGAAAAATGAAAATTATGTGATGGAATAAACAGAGCTATTAGTTTAAACAGGAAGAACATGAGGCAATAATGCACCCAGGGAAATTACAGAAAAGTGATGGTTACCACTTCTGTTTAGTAAAACCCCATTTTGACTGAATCAGTCAGCATTCATATTCGTGATGTTATCTGCTACCTGTTCTGAAAACCACATCCACTCATCAGAGATGTGGCTTGGCTGCACTGTAGCCACGCAGTCTTTTTTACAGTATTTTTTCAGAATTCACATAAAAGCAGAGAAGAGATATTTCAGATAAAAGGAAGAGAGACATATGACTAGGTGCCATTTTATTATCTGCACATATTTTTAACAAAATAACTGTGATAGAGGTAATAAGAAGTCACATGATTAAATATGACTTGACTTGATATTGCTTGAAGAGAAGTCACTCTTAAAACCTATGTTTTTACACTGTCCATTTCTTTATTTGAATTAGAGTGGATGATTAGATAAGAAAATTACTAAGAGAAAATACATGATTTTTTTTAATAATACACTGAGTTCCAGGGTCTCTGGAGATGCAGGCTTTGTGGTTCTCTGAACCCTAACCTTACTGGGATTCTAGGACAACCACCTGCCTCCATCTATCTGCTGCTAACTACCAGCTGCCCACTGCCTGCTACAAACTCTTTGTCACCAGGTCTCCTTTGGATTCTTACTCCTCTCACTCTCCACTTGGACAACTCTATGCAGATTGGTAGATTGTGTACAGTGCTGTGCTGTCCTTCCCTGTATCACTCCACTCAGCGGGCTGTCCCTGTGCAGCTCATCCTGGCCCCAGGGCTCTATGCTGGTCCTCCTGTATTTGCCCTCCCTGCCTTCCATCCTGCCTCTGCTGGCTACACTTATGCTGGGCAAAATTTTACTTTTTTTGTGCTTCAAAACAACAAGGCTTGTATAAAAAATCTGACAGTCTGTCCCACCTGGAACTTCTCTCATCCTGACTTCCCCTGTTTTTTCCCCTGCCACTTGCTCCCCTTCTGGCTTGCTTCCTTCTCCCCCATAATGTAATGTGCTCTGCAGGCAGGGCAGGAACAAGCTTGCTGGTGCTCCCTCCTCTGCTATCCATGCGAGACTCCTCACTGCCAGGTGCTCAGGGGTCCCAGTGGTGCCATGCACAGTTGGGCACTGGGGAGGAGCAGTACAAGAGAAAGCAGTGCAGCACCATGTGCCATCTGCCAATCCTTATAGATTTATCCCAGTGAAGACTTGGTAGTGTAGAAGCATCTGGTGGGGAGTTGACAGGGAGGGATGTTGGCAGTGGAGAGTTTTTTGTTGAGGACCGTTGATGGCAGGTAGTTGGCGGTGGCCGATTATCCCTTTCCACAGGCTCGATGGATTTAATCCATGGTGCAGCATAATTTGTTTTGCATGAGCAGCTTGCTTGAAAAAATGTAAATTTTTGCTTTGCAAGCATAATGGAACTTTCATCATAAGCACAGTGGATTTCTATGCACATATACTTGCTCACAATGCCCAAGGCCCTTCTTATTACTATATCTAATTTAGACAGCATGGACATGCATATTTGTAAACAGAGGTTTACCTCTCTAAGGACATTTTGCTATCAAAATAAAAATGCCCACTGGCTCTAGGTGCTGTGTAGTTCAGTGTCAGCTGAATGCTGGTAGTAAGAACCATTTTGGGCTTTTAAGGGCAACATTTTTTTTTGTTGTTTTGCAATAACAACATATTACCTAAATCATTCAGAATCAGGATCTAAATAGTTTTTAGAAGAACAGCTATACCCTAACAGTATTATCAGACAAATAAGAATATTTATCATCTGACATTTGCAAATATTCAATCTGTCTTAAATGTATTAAGGATGAAGCTTATGGGTTTTTTCATTCTTATACCTCTGTTTCACCCAGTGTTGTTTTTTATGGTTTGTTTTCAGCTTATTTTATCATTATAAAAATCCTACAATGACTTTCCTCTCAGTTCCAGAGAATGGTCACATAAAATGAATAATCAATTTTCAAGTAGACATCTGCTCAGGAAGTTCACAAATGTCTGTGACGTTTTCAGTTCTCTGAAAATCTTCTAAGTCAATTGCATGTTAGGTACCACTAATGAACCTTTGGAATACAAGATTCTCTCTTCATCTAGGTGAATCAAGGAAACATAATGAGTAAAATAAAAACAGTAATAGCTCAAAAATGGCTTGGAGGATAGGTAAGTTTCCCACACTGCATGTTTCCTTGTTTTCCTGGAAACATATCTCTTAAGCTTCCCAAGTGTTTTGGTTTCTTACGCTCTGACAAATAAATAGATGTATCTCAATCAACTGATAATATTAATTCATTCTGCAAATCTTTAATGGAATTTTTCATCTCCTCTATAGTTTTCCCATCAGAAGCACTAACATCACATTGCCCTGAAATATTTAGCTCTATTAAGTGTAAGCCAGATTTTAACATACAATTAATAACCGAATAGCATGCAACCTGTAATTCAGTTGCAACAGTTCTGTCTCCAAACACACAGATATTTAGAATCTCTGAGAAACCTTGGTGAGAAAATAAAGATATTTAAATTAAATTTCTCACTTTCTGTACATGCAATTAGTAAATGGAATTACATATACAAATCTAGAGGGGAAAGATAAAGTTCTAATAAATTACTTTCAGATGTTTAATTAAGCAAGTTGGCTTTTGGCTGATGGAAAGGTAGAAATGACAAGGGCATTGCTGATATAAATGTACTGAATTTCAGAAATAAATGAAAATGTAAGTAGAGGTGTCTTTCTTCTATAGGTAGACTGTAACCTCAGTGAATTGCTATAAAGAGCTGTTCTTACCTCAGAATAAATTATTGCTGAGTAGACATAGTTTAGAATTTGGACAAAACTATTTACTTATGTGAATTTTACCTAATATTAAACCTGAGATGGTAAAAGTTATTCAGAGATGAGCTTCATCTTATTGACATTTGTAGACCTACTTAATGTTTTGCAAATGAGTACACTTTCATTATTATTCTCAGCACTGGTTTTCTCAGTTTCTACTTTGTACAAGAGTGGAAAGAGTGATGGATTTGCTTTTAAACTTTACTTTTCTGATCAATAACTTTCCTACAACTGTAGAACAATATATGATGTACAGAACAGTAGACATTCCTTAGCAAAACTGCTATATTTCAAATAATTACCCTATAATCTATAAGAAATAGTGAGAAAATGATGTATTTTGCTTCCCAGAACAGTATGACACCATCCCTCAATAACTGATCACTTGTGGGGCAGAGAAAAATAAAACCAACCTTTCTGTGGGCAGCCACGTGTAGCTAATAGTATCACTTCATGTCAATGTACCTGCAGGTACTTCATAAGCAGAAGGTACTTTTCAAAGCCATTGAAAATGCATGAGGTAAAAGAGAGTCCATCCATTTTTTCTAAGCTACTGTGGATCTGCAAAGCTGTCATAGATAGCAAGTAAGGTTACTCAAATAGGTAAGAGATTCCCTTTGGAGTTTTATTTCATCAACTGCTAAAAGGCAAGAGGAAAATAGAACAATGGTGGATTGATTTCCCTGTGATAGTATTTTTCATATGTGATAGTGACGAGATGGTAATTGTCTCTGGAAGGCAACTGCCCACTCCTTTTTCCATCAGATTATGTCATGGGAAAGTGGGAAATTACATTCTTATTTTCTTACCTCCTCTTGTTGCAGTGAGCACACATGACTAAATAGACCTATGGGAAACACTTTTTATTTGGGATGTAACTAATTTGGAAACCAGATTTTCTACCACAAATTTTTAAACCAGGAATACTCCCATTTGTTGTATGATTTTTTTTCCTATTTAAATTAGCAATATTGAATAGAAAGATTGTTAGTCTTAGACCTGAGTGTTAAAGCATAATTTATAAATGGTGAGTACAAATTCTATATTCAAAGCAGTACAAACAAAGCAATGAAGGTGACTACCCTTAGGAGGCTGGGAACTGAAAATTAGTTATGAGAGGGTAGACAAAGAGATAGAGAGAGAGATGACAACAGACAAAACCAAAAAGGATACAGTAAAGCAGGATTTGTCAGTGTGTTGGGTAAGGGGCTAAGAGGCATTTAGAACATTTCCCACAAAACTAAGCATTAGCAAACTTCATTGAGATCAAAAGGTTTGTCACTGGAACAAAATAATCTCTTCCACACTCCTCCCTTCTGGACTTCCAGAGCGCTGGCAATGGGATTGGGACCTGGGGCTTTAAGTTCTTGAACCTCAAGTTTTCTTACAAGGAAGCCACTCCCAAGTGTGGTAACACAAGCGAGGCTGGGTCCTCAGCCCTGAGTGAGCTCACCTCAGGAGTCTCACAAAGCCACAGACTGCAGAAGTACAAAACATTACATTTGTTGAGCAACAGCATACTGCAGCTGTGAAACACTGTATTTCCAGGTTTTCTCCCGGGTGTTTCCCACTTTTGGTTTCAACTGTTCAATGAAAGCCATGCTTGCATTCAGGAAACAAGATTCCTCAGAAGTAGGAGACTTGTTTTTCACACAACTTCCTCTTCAACTAACAGTTGTCAAGTCTTTTTGTAGACATTAAAGGTACCCACTTACTTTGTATCTTTGAAGTAATTTTTAGAGAATGAACTTTAGTATGGAAGAAAACATGAAAAACATATTTGAAAATCTAATAAGGAGTAACAGAAACAGATCTTACAGAAATCCAAGTTAGGAATAAATCTCTGTACATTGAATGAAAAATTAAATATAGATTGCCATGATAGCATAATCCTTTGGGTTTTAAATGCCTTAAGTTTTACTGGGATCTTTATTTCACAGTGGCAGAAGATTAATCTTTCCTTTAAGTCTTAGAAAGTGCATCATATCTAAGGTAGATTCTATGCAATGATCTCTGAAAAGCCAGGATATGATCTATGTATCAGAAAATTTAAAAGTAAAAACAATAGAATAAATTTTAAACTTTCTGTAGTATATCCATTAACGTGTTATACAGATGCAGCCACACACATGCAAAAACACACATGCATATTGTTTTGAGGTACAAGGCTGGATATATTTACAGTAGAATTAAAAGCAAGTCCTCCATCTCTGCCACAAAAATACCAATGAAATGAGAATCTCTGCTAATCATATCTGCAGAAAAGAACAAAAAGAAAGCAGTTTGCCACTTTGAAATAGAGGCAGAAAAGGGTAACTCTTAAAAAATTAGAATTGTGAAACTTCAGAATGTGGATTTAGAAAACCAAAACCAAAAAACAAAACCAAAACCAAACAAACACACAAAGCCAACAAAAAAACAGCAGTGACTGAAATTTGATGGAAATTAGCTAGATTCTTTCCACTCTTCCTTCAGAGGCAATGCTAATCCTAAAAGGTCAAAAGAATATGAATATCAAGCACCTGTGTGAAAGAAAAATTTTAAAATACATAGCCCAGATCATACCATTTTCTCAGTGATAAATGCACTTTCTCACTAGGTGAAGCAAGTGTCTCAGTGGGGGCCAGATTCCTGCTGGTTATGTAGAGCAGTACAAAGAACGGGATGAACTGTGAAGTGTGAAATAAGGAGCTTCTGAGAAGAAGCAGTGGTGTTGGATGAGGTAAAAAAACCCATGATGACGCTTGTCCAAACATCCACTGGTGCTGAATCAATTGTGAATGAAAATCTTAGAATGCATTGTTGTGTTATCCAAACAACATCTCACCATGCTCACTCTCCGAGTGTTGCTTTTTGCATCTGCTGTGTCACATACAGCAGCAGTGGTTTACAGCTCTGGTATTTTAGTAAGAAGAAAGAAATGTCCTTTCTCCATTCTGATACAGTATTCCTTTGAGGAAACCTCAAGTTGCGCAGTAGTGTAAGAATAGTCTCTCCAAGAAGGCTTTTATTCATGTATAGTCAGGTCAGTGTTTCTTTTATCACTAGGAACATTCATAGGAAACTAATGTGACATTCCCACAAGTGCATTCATAAATGAAACGTGTTCCTGAAACCGTTTTAAAACTGGTGCTCTGGCAATTGATATAGGAGGGAAGTAGTTAGGCTGTTGGAGAAGAAGACCAAAAATTCATAAAGACTGTGAAGAAGGTCATACCACAGATACCACCATTGAACCAAATATAGGTTTGGATCACCACAAATGGAAAAGGGATTTACACCTCGAATACCCTGAACTGGTGATCCAGACACTAATTTTCAAATAAAAGGAAAAGCTGCTCCCAGAGCAGTATGTTCCCACTGTGAAATACCAGCACCTTCCCAGTAACATGGGTTGATTTCTGCCTTTGAGCACCTTCCTGTGTTATGAACCTACCATATAAGTGACATGCACCTTGCATGGGAAGACTGAGATTTGTACTGCTAGACAGTGTTTCAATCAGAAATTAGATTCCTAAAACTGGAGTTTGTCTGGTTTGGTCCTTCTGTCTTCCTGTTTCAGCTCTTTGTGATCGTTGTGGCTTCACCCCAGCCAGCAACTAAGCCCCACACAGGCTATTGCTCGTTTTTCCCCAGTGGGATGGGGGAGAGAATCAGAAGGGTAAAACTGAGAAAACTTGTGGGTCGAGATAAAAACAGTTTTAGAGATGAAGCAAAAGCCATGCATGCAAGCAAACCAAACCAGGGAATTAATTCACTACTTCCCAGCAGCAGGTTGGTGTTCATTTTTAGGAAAGCAAGGGTCCATCGTGTGGAACAGTTGCTTAGGAAGACAAATATACTATCACTCAGAAGGTGCCCTCCTTCCTCCTTCTTTCCCTCAGCTTTATATGGTGAGCATGACATCTTATGGTGTGGGATATCCCTTTGGTCAGCTGGGGTCAGCTGTTTCTGCAGTGTCCCTTGCCAACTTCTTGTCCACCCCCAGCCTCCTTGCTGATGGAGTGGTGTGAGGAGTAGAAAAGGCCTTGGCTCTGTTTAAGAACTGCTCAGCAGTAACTAAAACATCGCTACATCATCAACACTGTTTTCAGCACTAATCCAAAACTCAGCCCCATACCAGCTACTATGAAGAAAATTAACCCTATCCCAGCTAAAACCAGCATGTTTTCCACCCCTTGTTCTATACCGTTTAGGTCATGGTCAGGTCTCATGCTATCCAATACATTCTCATTAACGACCACCCCTCTTCCCATACTTTGGTATAATATGCAGATGTCATTCCCTTAGAACATTGTTCAGCCTTGCAAAATGTCCATAAAATGTCCAGAAATGTCCACAAAATGTCAGTTGAGTTCATTTAGCCCATGACTTTGGGCTCCATCTCTTACGGTGGTCACAGTTACTCTCACTCAAAACCATCACTGCTTGAACTGTTGAACAGGAAAAGCTACTTGGCCATGTAAATTGGTAGGTATACTGGATGTCTGCTAGGCCTACATGAGATCTAAATGTGATTTTCTGGAAGGCAGCTCTTTTTAACATCTGTTCTTGTGTTCAACGACCAGTTTACTCATAGACACTAAATCTCCTGGGAATCCGACTACTAAATCATAAAGCTGAAGTAACTTATCTAGAACAATGAATAACACCTTCATATGGTGGAAAAGTATAGGATAGGATCTTTTACAAATATAATTATCTAAGTTGTGACAAAGGGCAAATATATTCCTAAATGACTGTTCACAGAGAAGTTAAGCAAGAAAGGAGTTATATTTCCTGAATAAATTATTCAGTGAAAATTGTTCACTCAAATCCCTCTATATTAGGGCTCCTAATTTTTCCAGGATATGTGGCAAATGGCTTCACATAGTTTAGGTCATGCCTAGATGCAACTGTAAAGCCTCCAGCAACATGCAGCTGAAGTGGGAAGAAATGTAAATACTCACAGCGGCTGCCATATCAAAAAGCAATCACAATTCTCATTGAAACAAGCTGAGCTCTTTAAAAGAATGTTAATCAGCTCTCTTCAGACAGATCATCTCACTGGAGACAGTGAGTGAGTCCTCTACTGTTTACAGTCCCTGAATAGATAATTTTAATAGGAATTGTTTGTGAATGAAATGAAAAGTATATTACATTATGACCATTTTAGAAATTCTGGTGATTTGTTCTATAAGTCTATCATGTTATATTTGCATAGGTACTGAATACAAGTTGTTGGAATGAAAAACTCCAGCCAGAATTACTAAACACAGTCTGGAGTTTTCCTAGAAATTAAAAGTAACCCAGCCCATAATAGACATAAACTCTTCCATGCAGGCTTCAATGATATGCTCTATATCATCAGCTCTGCTGAGGGAACTAGGCAAAAAAATGGTCAGTTATGTCCCTGATCAAGCTATTGAACACAGAAATACAGATTATTTACATAATCTCAAGAATATAAAGAAATCTTTCTGTGTTGTGTGGCACAGACCTATGTTCATCTAAAGGAGAAAATATTTCAATGGACAGTAAGGCAGCTGAGTTTGAACTGTGCATACTATTGACAAACAGATGTAATGCATCTAACAGTAGGCAGAGGCATGTCAGTCCAAGGAAAGGATTTTGTTGTCAAATAATCACAGTAGAAGTTATTCTCTAAAAAACCTGAAACTTTGTCAGATGGGAGCAGCAAGGAGTGATTGCTTTTTTTTTGGGAATGCTGGAAGATAAATGCTTGCTACTAGACTACAGCTGAATAGCTTTGATATCACATTCTGCACTCTCTTATGTTCCCTTCCTTTGAGCCATATCTACAAGTTTGTAATCTTCTTTTAAATTCTTAAATCCTTATTTACATTAATTGGAATTTATGTCCATTTATAGCATTTAAGTATGTCCATATTTTTATGGATTTGGCCATAAATTCAATCACATAACCTAACCTTCATTCTCTTTAGTTTTGTGCTTGAAAGTGTCTACTGGGGGACAATTGGCTTGCTGATAAAGCAACACAGGCATGACTATAAAAAAACCCAGAATTAGTAACATCTGTTCAGTACATATTTTTTTCTTATTTGGAATTAAAAAAGGATTCTTTCTACTATCTTTGAAAATACCTTTCTCTGTGGTTTACAGTTATGACAGCTTTTGGGTAGCCAGGGAACTCAATATCTGTATTAAGTCCACTGGCAGAGGAAAACTATAAGCTTTAAAAATAGTTTGTAGAATTTGTCTGTGTTAATAAGCCAAGCAAATCACCACAAAATATTCTGAACGAGGCAAAGTTGCTAACATACACTCTTCTTTCCAAGACTTCTAATGCAGTAAAAATGAGGGAGATTTAAAAATAGTGAAACTTTTTTACTCCTACCAGTCAGGGATAGGGCACCTAATAAATAGGCAGAGTTCTGTGACAAGTACTGTTTTGTTTTCATTAAAATTGTCCCTTAAATTAAAAACAAGAAAAAAAACAAGCAAACTCTGAACAATAGCAACTAAAAAAAAAAAAAAAAATCTGTAAAACTCATCAACAAAAGAAATATAAAACAGATCAGGAAGATAAAGCAACTCAGAAAAAAATAGCTTCTGAAACCAGTTTATCTACTGATGCTTTTCGTTCCATTTTGAAAAATAAGATTATTTTTTTATAATATGGGCATGTAGGCAGTGTCTTTATATAGATATATAACAGGCAAGAATAGAATTTAGAGAATTATATAAATTTCTTTGGGATATTTTAAGAATGATGGCCATTTCAGGATAAAAAAGAAGAATCTCCATGTAGACAAAAGCACATCTGCTCTGAAACATTCTGTCTTGAGAATATAACTCCTGTTAGGAATTTTAAAAGGTCTGGGCTAGATTCACCTTGAATTCAAATGACTTACGAATATATTCAGAAGGACCTTTCAACATGTCTTTTGAATGTGTATTTTGCTTATCCTACCCTCAGTTCCAATCAGAAGTTAAATAAAAACATGAGGGTGCTTTGGGAAATGTTCTCTCACTACTATTTCCAGGCATAGTTATAATTACACAAGTTTTAATTTATCCCAAAAAAAGCACATTATTTATTGATGAGGGACCACAGGTGCTGAGCAGCCCACCTTCTAATGCATTGCTATTGGAGCAATTTTATGTTTATCTGCTTTCATGGCACAGTTAGGAACATCAAAGTAATAGTCTGGAGTGACTTGAATGTTGTCATGGTAGTGAATATCCCAGTACTTTCTGTAACTAAATCTGCAGCTCAACATTTTATGAGCTAGAGAATGAAGCGTCACAGAGCATGCTTGTGTCACAGCATGAGAGAGCAGTTATGTTCCTCACTACATGCCTGAATAAAACACCAACTCCAAACTGGAAGTGGCATTGGACAAAGAATAAACTTGTCAAGGTCCTTGACAAGGAAGCAAGAGAGGACACAGAGGCAGTGGGTCATGAGGACCCGCAACGCGGCACAGCCTTGTGGATTGCGGGCAATGCACACAATGACTAAGGCACTATGTGTATCCTGCAGAAAGAAAAAGGCGGTTTCAGGCTGAAGCCCCCCGCTTTTAGAACATCAGGCAACCCCTACTCGGTGTCAGAACAAGTGTAAACCAGAAACCTCCAGATCTAAAACTAAAAGCATTTTTACCTCTAACTGAAGACTCATTTCTGCAAGTTAGGATGCAAACCAGGTCTTTGTTCTTTATTAAACTGTGCAGAGGTAATTCTATTCCTGTATCTGTTTCAGTATCTAGGCCTGTTTTATAATGTCATATTCACTATTTCTAGATGAACCAAAGGAAGAATATCAGGTGAAGTATTCTCATCTTTCTTACCAAAACGGTTGAGAAATTTTGCTGCTATTTGCATTACATGAAACACTGTATATTTTTGGTGATTTGTTTTTAAGTTTGCTGATTATCAAGCTGATTATCTCTTCTGACCTTAGCCCTGGCTGCTTGGTGAAGTCAGCAATAAGTATGCTTTGCAAAATGTGCAAGTAAGCCAAGTGAGCCAAGTAAGACTAAATCTATACACTCAGCACACGTACAAAAAAAACCCAAACCAGAACAACAAAAAGAATCCTCTCAGGAATAAAATTTTGTAAAATGATCCATAAATATATATTTTTAGATAACATAAATATTTAATTCCTTGTTAAGTTTTCTACAGTTTTTAAAAATTTGATACATGCAAGCACATAAAATATGTTAATAAATAGAGGCATGTATTGGAATGTGAATGTATTCAAAGTGTTTTTGATATTATTATATTCTTCTCTTGAATAAATTTCAACAAGGAAACAATCTTCAAAACATTCAAAATATGGTACTTTTCAGTCATCTAGTATAAAAAATTATATGTAACTACAACCTAGCAAAAGTTATAATGAAAAAAATGTATATATATATTTAACTTAATACATATATAAATATATATATATATATTTAAGGTATTTATTTTACCACAAGAATCCAAGTAGCTATGCTGAAAGAAAAGAGTTCCCAGTGAAATTACCAGATAGTACAATATTACTTCTTCCAGTTATTTTTGTTAGGCAGCAAAATACTTAAAATCTCTTTTCTTTTCCTGTAATTAGCTTTTTCCAGGTGCTTTCATTTACTAAGAGCCTTCTGCAGACTTCTTAGTTTTGAAACGCAGACAGATTCTCATAGTCCTTGGTCTCAAGGAGGGCCTTAATCACAGAGTAAAAATAAAAACAATAGGGGATAATACTAGAATTTAATTTCTCTCCCCCAGACAAAGATCAGGCTGTTTCTTTATTCTCTTAAAACGTTTGTATTTTTTTTAAGGTTACTTAAAAGTAGTAGTGCAAGAAATATTTTCTAACTTACTGACATCAAGTGCACTTTAGCCATATTTTCGTCACATGTGGTAAAGGAAATCAAGTGTGCACCTATACCTGTCACCTACATAGTTCTTATGGCAGTTGCAAGTGAGGTTTGAATTTCTACACTGAGAGAAGGGAAATGAACCCATACTTCCACTTCCAGGGTACTCTGTCCACTGGAGTGTTGTGAAAAAAGCTATATGGTAGCATTACTAAAGTAATACATAACATCCAACACTTTTGTGACAAGGCCCTTTGTCCTTTAAATGTATAAAGATAAAAATAAGGGCCAGTACTGGAAAGCAGACCTAAAGCCACAAAAGAATAGTATTCCTCTTTGATGTGAATTGTGTTAGTCATTTCAGCTTTATCCTGCAAAAGAAGGCAAGTGGGAGAGAATAGTGATTGCTTGTTTTGTCTTTTTCCCTAGCACAGATAAACACCCAGAATGGACTGCAGCAGCTTGCCATAAGCCACTGTCTGCTCAGTCTCTGTGGCACCACTCTAGGTGTCAGGTTTATTTAAATTGCTCCAAACAAAACATGTTTTAGCTTCTGTTGCACTACCATATACAAAGCACTACATGTGAGGAAGATGCAGTTTTAGGTTTTTAAATTACAACAAACTCTATCATTTTGTGCATCAAGGACAACAGAAGGGGGCCTGAGGGCTGGTTTATCCACTGCCACTCACGACATCAGAAGAGTGATTTAGCACCTTCAGAATCAAATCCACATATAGCTCAGTGCCTGTTAGTTTGACCTAGAAAATAACAGGTCATATAGGTATTTAATATTCTGTTCTACTAAGCAGGATCTTAGTATGTGGTTACTGACATTCACCCATTCAGCTGCATGACTACATGCTTGAGAAAGGAAGCTTATTACCTTCAGTAATGACACACAAACTCAGTTCATGGCCAGATCTGAGCTGCTCCTCTAATTTCACTCCCCCTGCAGCTGAAATAATTCTGAGACTTCACTGTAAACTAACTGACACTTGAGAGAAAAAGCAAGAGGAGATCAATTTGCCTGCTACTATGATGTCTAATTAAAACATCGTATGTGCTGAGAGACTTGTGACAGTTCGTTAAACCATTGAAGGAGTTCCTGGAATTAAGTCCATTTTATGGGAAAATTCTCCTTTTGAATCCCATTGAAATGTTTTTCACTAAAAAAACAACCCTCAAAACCAAACCAAAACAAAAAACTAATTTCAAATTTAAATCTGGAAATCCTATCAGCTTCTGTATGAGTGTTATATTCTCTAAATATAAATATGTCTGTTAAACCTCTTTTCAGTTTGAAAAACACATTATAGTTTTCCCAATACAGATTTTAATTTCTCTCATTTCCTTTATGTGGGAATCCAAGGGATTTTAGTTGTTTGAGCTGGTAGGCTGAACTATATAAATATTTGGTAATTTGGTTTAACATAAGAGTACAGCCAAATTTCTAAAGAAGCATCATAGTAGTCTAAAAAAGCCATCCACAAAACCCGACACCAGAATCTTTTATGACTAGAAGTGCCATATCATGTTTGGATTATCAATCCCATGCTGATATTACTAGGCAATCACAATGGGTTTATCTGCTCATCACATTGATGTATCCTGAATTATGCAAAATATATTGTTTTGTTTGGGCAACTATTTTTAAAGTCACTTAGGATGTAGGAAGTAATGGCAATAAATTCCCTTCAAACATATTATGCTGACAATTAGCAGGTTCCTGTCCCATAGATTCATAACATTCTACATAGCCTACAGCTCAGAATAGCAGCATACAAGAATCACTATTTAGAGAGAGCTGAAGACATATTTTAAGGGAACTTGAATAACAAAGCATTGAGGGCAAGAGATTCAGTTTACCTGTGCCTGTACGTAGCTGCATATATAACCTGAGATAATTTAGGCAGCCTGAGACATCCCTGTGTGTCTGATACAACATGGGACTATGGGACATGTATGTCCTTCTGGACTGAAAGCTGGAGTGACGGTGGGTTACCCTAGGGCACCTCAGAAAACATAATTGGCTAAGTTTCCAACTGAATCAAACCCAAAGAAAGACTTGATCCTAAATGATTGGTCTTCCAGTCTGATGTAGAAAAAGTGACACTTTACAGATTTAAACGCTGTCAGAGAGAGAACTGATAAAAAAAAAAAAAGTCATAAGTGTATGTGTTGCTCTGTGTGGAAGAATGTGAAGAGAATAACTTCAACTTCTTTAGTATGTTGTCCTGATGCAGTGAAGCATTATTATAAAGGGAATTAATGACAATGATCTAAACAGTTGTAAACTATAATTTTGTGTTGGGTTGGTTGTGATGTGGTTTTGGCAGCAGGGGAGGGGCCCAGGGGTGGCTCCAGTAAGAAGCTGCTGAAAGCTCCCCTGGCTCAAAAAATCTGGCTGAAGTGAGCAAAGTACATAAAAGTACAAATAAATTCAAGAAGAGAGCAGAGATCTACCTTTAATGGCTATTAAAAGCAAAGTCTAGATGCATCTTCCAGGAAAGATTTAGCAAAAGAGAGATAATTCAATGCCTGTCTTGTTCTGGAAGGTATTTGGTGAGGTGATCCCTTCTTAAGCTATAACACAGCTTGGACACGGATAATTTTTTATTCCTGATCCTGTTCAGTTAAGAAAACATGGTAATCTTTCATATAATATCTGCCAGCATCTGTGTTGGAAAGTTCCACACCAGGCTTGCTAGGGCTTTAGTCTGACCTTCTTATATGTTCCTCATCGCTTTCTCAAAAAGGTTTAAAAGTCCAGGACAGTTTAAAACATCTTTTTTATATGTTCCTGTTTAAAATGTTCGCTCATCTACATAGGGCATTTAAAAGGATTACTGAGACTGATTGTTTAAATACCAACAAGGACTATGACTAATCTGAAAAAGCCTCCACAGGAGGGAGTGATCTCCAAGTCAAATGGAAGGGTACAACCCACACCTGTGTTCCTGTGCGTTGCCCCTCTGAGGCAGGCTAACTGTGCACGTTATGCAGCCCTCTGGCCTGAGTTTTCCATTATGGCCTAAAACCTAAATACCAATTGTTTAGGTTATTGAAGTCTGAAATTCCTGAAGTGATGGGAGGATTGTGTTGCTACCAATATGAATGGTGTTACAGCCCTAATATCACACCAGGCCTGGGTCCTGGCAGTAAGGGGTGTGGAAGTACTCAAAGGCCCTTGGGAATAATCCTGGAAAACTCAGAAAGACGAAGTAGCTCGGTGTGTGATCTATGTGATCTACGGAACATGCTTCACCAGAAGTTGCATCCCAACTTTATCTCTAAGGGTAATGCACAGTGAATTGCAGAAGAGAATTAAGTAATATATGTATATATAAGGTAGACTAGCAAGGAACCACCCAGGACTTGGGAGCAAAACAAAAGGACAAATTGTTTGATGAAACACACCATCTATTATCTGATTAAAAAATGCATTCTTAGTCACTTCTGAAATGTTTGGCTCTGTATTTTTAAATTTTTAAGATTATTTTTTGACAGCAATCCAGAAATTTGTTTAAATCACAATTACAGTGCTGACCCAAATTTGGGAATTCAGCTTCAAGGTGTTCAATTGAATGCAAACCCCATCACTCCTGCATGTCAACACTTTGACTTCAGGTCAACATTTTATTTCTGCACTGAAATAAGAAAACAGATTGTGCACACCTGCCTTATATTTATGCATGGTATGTATACATAAAGGCATCACCAGGAAATATTAAAAATCAACTAATTAGAATTAGTTGCACAATGATTTTATCTGTATGTTACTGAGTCTTCAAAAGGCAGCAAGAACAACTAAAACCAACACTCTAGCTACTGGGTTTCTCTGGGCACTGGAAGTGGAATATTCAGAATCAGTTTTACTGTTTCTTCTATTCCTTGATGTCCTGCAAACCACAAAGACTTAAAAAAAAACAACCAAAAACAAACCAAAAAAAGGCCCAACCCACTACCACAGCACTATAAATATCCTCTATTCTAGTTCTGAAGGACATTTCTCAAACAAATGAGAATGGAATACACAGCACGTAAATCCGAAAAGAGAACACAAAGCATCAAAATGAGAGATTAAGTTCTCTGTTAGGGACAAGCAAAGTAACTCCTAAATCAGACATCTACTGTTGTTAGCTGTTAGGGTTCACCTACTGCTGCCTTCAAAGACTGCTTGTTGTGTATCTGAATATCTGCAATGTAATGGCAAACAATAAACGGAAGCATGATTCTATTTAGAGGATGAATTGCAATGCATTGTAATTCACACATTATGTGTGTGAATTACACATACACCTGTGTATGTGTACTGTAGACCTCAGCACAGTGTGTTGAGGTCTTCAGTAGAGGGTTCTGAAATAAATTGGTCAAAAGAGGCTGTGAAGTTGTAATATTTGAAATTATAGACCTAGAAAAAAAAAAAAAGTAATTTGCTTACAAAGTAGTTAAGCTAATGAGGTTTTATAAAAATATAATCAGATATGCCCAAATTAAAGGGAAAAAAATATCTATTAATCACTTCATCACATAATTTCAGGGGGAAAAAAAAAAAAAAGTACTTCATAGCTACAGTATACTACGGAATACCTTAAGCTTGTTGTTTAATTCTTTGGGGTGTGCTCAATGTATTGAACAGTTTTTTTCAAACAAGCATCTTTTCATTACTTCTTGAGGGTGTAAGAAACACTTTCCTGTACAGAATACAGCTCTTTACTGGCAGGATTGCATGGATCACCTGCACACAGGGAACACAGTAAAAATGGAAACAATCAATTTTGAGTGAATTTTCCAAAAGTCCTCCAAATACTTTTATTTATTTTTCTTTTATTTTCTTCTTTTTTTTTATAGTACTTAATTTTCATGTCAAAACTTAATTCCTTTCAGTTTGCTGACTCTTTTGTGTTAGTCTAATTCACACAGTGTTCTTCAAATATAGGGCTGATGGTCACCCCAATTCCATTATCATCCTCAAAGGAGTGATTAACCTTGTGTCTGATCTTCAAGAGAAGTTATTAATAAGCTGTGGACATTACTCTGTTTTTTATTTTGGTCAAATGTAGAACTGCTGTTATACCTGTTTATGTCATTAAAATCATCAAAGCCTGGGAAGGAGTGGTCCACACACAAACAGATGGTGATACCACAGATAACCAGCGGGTCTGACAGTTAAGGAGATTTTTTAACCATTCCTTTTTTTTTTTTTTTAAGTGAGGGGAGGGGTTGTTGAGTTTTTTTGGTCAGTTGGAATTTTTTTTTCTATTTTGACTTTTTTCTTTTCACCTTAAATCTTCACCAGCAGCTGCAGCAGCACAAGTAACAATCGATTAATTAAATGAAAGGAGAAAATTAAATGGCAAGAAGACTGCTTCTTAATAATATTTTGCCAGGAGAGAAATCATCATGTTGGATCACAGTAGAGTTTATTGAATGAAGTGGAACAAGACATTTTTGCACTTGAAAGAATTGTTTGATAGTAGTTCTGCTCAGTAAATTAGGTATTTTTGTTAAAGTCCGATAAACAGAACTTAAAAAAACAAGCTACAGAGCAGCTGATAGGCTTGTCTAAGAACACACTATTCTACCTCCAGCAAATGCATCTTGAGAGGACAGTGTATACTAGGAACCTGTGTTTTGGCCTACACAGGGACTGACTCAGGGAACAACCTGACCCATAGACAAAGAGGGAGATAGTTGTTTGGGTTTGATTCTGATGGGGGTTTGTTTGCTTTCTGTCCTGTCATATAAATTACTTTACCTTTGACTTCTATTCTGAGTTTTGGAAACTAACAAGAAAATCCCCACAGATTAATTCTTAGCTTCCATAGTGTTTTGTTATAAGTAGTTGCAAGATACAACTGAACCTCACCATCCCTGTGGTATGCATTCAGTGAGGCAAGTGGGATATTCTGGCAGTTTGAACTCGCCCTAGTTTATGGCTCCAGAGAATCCCCAGGGTAGTATTTGTCTTCTCAACTGTATTGCCCCAAAACCAGTGAAATAGGAACCTTTGGAGGATTACACAGAATCATAGAATTGTTTAGGTTGGAAAAGACCCTTAAGGTCACCAAGTCCAACCATTACCCCAACTCTACCAAGTCCACTGTTAAACCATGTCACTAAGCACTGTATCTACACAACTTTTAAATACGTCCAGGGATGGTGGAGGTGGCTAAAAAGCAGCTGAATGGAGAAGGACCTTGGAGTCCTTGTGGACAACAAGTTAACCATGAGACAGCAATGTGCCCTTGTGGCCAAGAAGGCCAATAGTATCCTGGGGTGAATTAAGAAGAGCTTATCTAACAGGTCAAGCAAGATTCTCCTCTCCCTCTATTTTGCCCTAGTGAGACCTCACCTAGAGTATTGCATAAAGTTCTGGGCTCCCCAGTTCAAGAGGGACAGGGATGTACTTGAGAGAGTCCAACAGAGGGCTGTGAGGATGATTAAGGGACTGGAACACCTGTCTTATGAGGAAAGGCTGAGAAACCTGGGGCTGTTTAGTCTAGAGAAGAGAAGGTGGAAGGGGATCTTATTAGCGTATATAAATATCTGAAGGGTGAGTGTCACAGAGGGGCCAATCTCTTTTCAATGGATGCAAACTAGAGCACAGGAAGTTCCACCTCAACATGAGAAAGAACTTCTTTATTGTAGGGTTTAAGAAGCACTGAAACAGGCTTCCCAGAGAGGTTGTGGAGTCCCCTTCTCTGGAGGCTTTTAAGACCCTTCTAGATGGATTTCTGTGTGACCTGCCCTAGATTCTGTGATGGTCCTGCACCAGCATGGGGGTTGGACTTTGTGATCTCCAGAGGTCCCTTCCAACCCCTAACGTTCTGTGATTCTGTGATTCCTTCTGCTCCCCTCCCTGTTCTCCAGCTCAAGGGGCTTGCTACCCAGCAAACAACTAGTCCTGCAAAACAACTAGTTTGATGCAAATAAGGCAGTAAGTACTTCAGCCTTTTCCTCATCCTTTATCACACGTATGTGAAAAAATCCTCCTAGAACAGAATAGGGCAATGAAGAACAAACATGCATCCCAAGGTATGCAGGCAAGATTGTGAGCCTTGTAGTGTGACTTTTGCCTTTATTATTTATTTATCTATCTATCTATCTATCTATCTATCTATCTATTTATTTATTTATTTATTTATTGTCACTGAATTGCATGATCACAAATCACTGTTATTAAGGATTTTTTACCACTGTCATTAAAAATAGTGATAAAATTTGACAAAAAGTTTCAACAGACTAGGCTGACATTGAAATAAAAGCCAATCAAACAAACAAAACCAAAACAAACCTCAAAACTGCTGAATTGTCCATTACGATAAATAATATGTTTGTATAAACATTTTATAATATAAAAATCTGAAAAATCTGAAATATCTAGCTCTTGATGAATTATTATGTCTGACACCCAACCTTTCTTATTCCATAATGATGTACATTACATTAGCACTCTTTTTTGGTTGTGATATCAAACTATCAGTTTGGTTAATTCTGCTTTATAATATTAGTCTCTTCCTGAATGAACTATAGTTATAAATTTTGCCTGTATTAACACAACAAAGATTTTTGTCTTTCACAAGAAAAATAACAAAGCTGAATGCTAGCATGATCTAGAGCCCTCAGTGATGTTCATGTGTAGGGCTTTGATATAGGGCAATATTTTCCTTAAGGGGAAATAATTGCTGAGTTTTTAATATACATTTAAATAACATAAATATAAAACTACCTTCAATGCAGTATTTATGGATAAGAACACACAGCTGATGAACACAATATAAGCTGCAGTTATCATGTCAAAATATATTTCTGGAGGATGTTTTATAGTCAAAGAAAACTTACAGAAGTTATTACAGAAATAAGTGCATTGAGTTTTCCAGTTTTGTTATATAAAGTTTCAGGCTAGACGGTCTAATTGTTGCTTCCAGGATCAAAATTCATGAACACGCTAATATATTATCTTGAACTGTGACAGTTTTAGGTATGTGCTTAAGCACCTTTCTGTACCAAGTTCTAAGTTCTAAATATTTTTTTTCTTGCGAGTGGAGGGCTCCTAAGAAATAAACATTACTCTGTGAATTAAAAAAAAAAAAAAAAAAAAAAGTAATCTTATTACCAATGAATTTGGTCTTAACTGTAGCTAGTAAATAACATTTTTAGAAATAATTCCAAAGACTTCTAATTACGGATTCAGGAGAAAGATGCAAATATTTTTTTACTGTGATTACTTAAAAATAATATAATGAGCAGAGCAGTTTGAAGCAGTCTAAAAATCTAGAAATTGTGCAGAGCAGATAATTATATAATTAGGAATGTGTCGGCACCTATACACTGAATCAGATAAAGGACTTGAAACAGAAAACATCTTCTTTTATTTGAATTTTATAGGTTTTAAAAAAATAAAGTAACTAATCACTTTTCCTTGAGGATAGGTAGTGGGTTTCTTCTTCTGTAATTCATACCAAACTGTCCTCTGACATTTCATTTTGCTGTTTAAAACTATTGGAACTTTGAATAAAACATTTTTTTATGCTTTGTGTGTTGTAAATTAATTGCTCCTGCCAGATGAACACCACACTTTGGGAATACAGAAAATTCTTGTATACTTGACAGTGTTTTTATAGTGTGCCCGTGAAAACTGAAAGGAACCAATGCAAAAGAAAAACCCAAAACAAAACAACAAACCTCACTCTTCCCTGAATAAATAAAACAGTAAGCAGAACTCAGTTAATCTCAGAAAGGGCCTCCAAGCACTGTCACGTCAGATGTTGGAGAGCAGAGTACATTTACCCTTCAGGAAAGACGTTTTTAAATTCATTTCAGTCATTGCTCGTAATTGAGTTTAACAACTGAAAATCCTTCAGTTGACCTCCTGTCTATCTTTGTTTCTTTTTCTAACACAATTGCTCAGAGAACAATAAGTCTATCCAAACAACCTCGAATTGCAACAACACTACACATGCATACACACACACACGAATAAATATACACATAAATAACAATAGTATTGTGTATATGGACAACAACATATATATTGTATTTTCTATATACATAGATACGTATAATATATGTTTATATTGTTGTGAAATATAGACAACAACAATAGACATTTATATGTATACTTCTACATACAGAATATAAAAATGCCAAAGCCATCTGTTTTTGGAATGTTAGAACTGATGCAGGTAAATGCAATTGCCAAAATTCCTTTTTTTTCCATGCACAAAGAAAATCTCAGAGCCACACGGTACAAACAGATCACATATGGAAACTAATTAAAAACCTGTCAAAGTGAGCCTGTCATCTTCAACTGAAGTGAGTGAGCAAGAAAATGAAACAACACTGCTATAAAATTTGGCACAGTAAGTTGCCTTTATCTGAAAATAACTTGAGAGGATTTAGAAGCTTGAAAACACTGGTTTAAAGTGAATATACTTACAACAACCCTAATATCATTTCATTATCTTGATATTTCTAGCCATAAAATTCCTTCAGCCTGATTAGAACAGTACCTTAACAACATTTTACAAAAAACTTGTACCTTGTTCTATGGAAGAAATATATGCAGAAGAAGTAATATATGGATAGCACAAACCAGATGAAAGCGCTAGCTGAAATTCTGGATTTGCTTCCCTTTCAGAGGAGGATCTCCTGGAAGGGGAGTCCCACTGACTCATTACACTTTTGGCAAAAGTATCAAGAATGATCTAATTGCCTAAAGGCCTGAGAGTCTACATCTCCACTTCATGCAAAAAAAGTTTTTAATTTACTTTGGTCAGTTCCTTAAAGATGTTCTTTTGCAGCTAGCAAAAAAAATTCATTTAGCTTTGTCCTTGTCCTATCAGCATTTCTTTCTGAAATACGATTGGTGTGTTTGACTAAGCTAATAATCAAACATATGCACTTTCAAGGGAGGCATTAAACATTGTGCCACCTATCAAGTAGAAAAGGTGAGAAAGAAAGAAACTTTTGCTGATTAGTTTACAAAAATATGTTCTCAGACAGTGTACAAGTTCCACTTCTACCCTTCTTGTTGCCTCAATTCTTTACCAGCTAGTAGGACAGACAAATATTTTCATTCCTAAGGAAAGATCAGGTTAAGTTTGACATCTTCATACTGATGTTTTAATCACTTTCTGAATACTTTAGATCTCTTCTACTGAAGGAAAAAAGGTTCTCATCTAGGATTTCTGCCTGCTCTATTCCAGTATTTTGTCCAACTCCACTTCTCATACCAAAAATACACCAACTAAATGTATCTCCACTACAAAAGACCTTACTCACCTGGAGCTTCTCTTTCACCAGTATTTCTTTCAAGTCCCTGACCAACCTCACCTGGAGCTTTCACCCACACCAGTCACCCCAGAAAGTCTGTTTAAGCTCAGCCTAGGGCATTCAGTACTCAGCCTGATCTATGCCAGAAAAGTGATAGCCTCTAGCTCAGCTATAGCCCGGTCATGGGTCCTGTTGATGCTTATCCTGAACTACAGACTGATTTCTTAACCCTGCCTTATCACAATGTATCTGTCTGCAAATTGATGTATCTCAGCCTAACTCTGAGCTTTAGGCTAAATTAATGGTTGGACCTTGGTCCTGTCTTTTTACCCCAAAACTGCCTTTTTTTCAGGACTCTTGGTTGTACCTGACCAAAATCTTCAGGACTGTGGTACTTCTGGATGGGCCCTCACTGTTAAGTCCTTTGCCCTAGGGGTCATGTGCACCTTCTGTCCTTTAGGGAGCAGCTGTTCCATGGTGCTCCCAACAGCTTCCTCCCTCCAGAAATGCTAGTTGTGTTCCATACCTATTCCAAAAATAAGATCAATCTTCTTCTTCAAATAGAAACTAATAATATGTTGACATGTTGCCACTTGCTCCCTCTTCTTCCAGAGATTTGTAAATATTTTTCCTGGGTGTATTCTTAACATATGATAGAATATATTCTATTCCTGTTTTGCATATTGAAAAGTGAGTAAAAGGAGAAGACGCCTTCATATTTGGTTCTTTAATTTTATATTTCTTAATTTCATTAGTAAGACCAGTATTTACAGACATGTTGAAATCGTTTCAGTTTCAGTGTAAACAGACTGACATTTTATAAATGCTTTAAAAATACAGCCTTCTTCTTCATTCAAAATCACATGCAGACTGCATCTCCTTAATAATTGAAATGGTCATTATAGCTGAGAAAATATTTAACTGTTGCATTCTTCAGTAGTTACTGGAGTATGCAGCCCAAAAAAATATATGTACAAGATATGATATTTATTAGTGTAACTCATTATACTGAAGTTCCATGAATCTAAATTTCTTCAAATATAAGGATCTTCAGATACATTTTTCACTACTCTGTCATTATCGGAAAAGCTTAGACTATCCATTGCACATGAGTGAGGTTGGGAAGGTGTTTTTGTGCTTGGAAACAGTCTGTTCTCCTCCCATTTATCTATCATTAAACATATAACTGATACTGCATTTTGTCTTCCTTGGTTGCAGGAGTCCTTGACTTCTTTTAGGTACTCTATGTTTACAGTGGAAAGTTTATTCAACAGCATGAAGGGTACAGTCATCCACTACTGCCAATTGAGGTTTAATGTAAACATTTCAAAGATTATTTGTAATAAATATATGTAGCTTGACTATGCCCAGGAGTTCTGGCCTAGAACAAATATGATTAATTGATCTCTACAGCCTGTACTCATTTTGGATATCTTCCACTGCAAAGACCTTGTAAGATTTGTCAGATCCAGACTCTGGTCAGCTGTCGTGCTGAAGCAGGACCAGAATAAATCACTGTAGAGTCTCTAAGCCAACAGATATCACTAGACTTGAAGTTACAAGCTTAGACAGATGTCCTGAGACTGCAGTACTGATCCATCTGTGATCTGTGAAAATGAAGAGGAAAAATTGCAGTTGTATCTCTGCAGTGAATACTGATTGAATCCAAAACTCAGGTAGAAAAAGCCAAGGTACTTTGGTCCACATTTTTTGAGGAGCTTTGACATGACTTTATGCAGCAGATCTAGACCTCAACTTCCATATTTCCTAGTGATATACAAATATTAATACAGAGGGACTATTTAGAAATCTAGATCTTACAGAAGACAACCATCCAGTACCACTTTGATATTCAGAAATTATAAAGAGGAAGGAGAGGAAGGAGAGGAAGAAGGTTTTAGCCTTTCATTTCATTTCATTGTGTTTGCAGAACAGTCAGCTGAAAGATTTCCACAGCTATCAGATTTTTTCTTCCTTGAAAAACCCTGTAAGAAATAAAAGCCCAGGTAACTTTGTATTTCCAGTACCAGTGATGTGAGCACTGGAATACCTGCCAAATCTGTACTTCCGAGGCATTTTTATTTGGATGCACAATACAGAAGCTCAGAGTACAGATATGCATAGGAGACTAAATGTAGATTTTGTCCTTCAAATTACAATTTCAATGCTTTTGAATTTCACCAGATCAGCACTCCTGATTTTCCAGACCCTTCCTATGACAGTTTCCTGACATCTTTTGCTGTCATCTGCATTCAATCAATTTACAGAGACAGTGCTTGTAATGTATATTTTCATTTCATTCTTTTGAAGGGTAACTCTTATGCTGGCTTTCAGAAGGGAAAGGTGCATTAAGCAAAGCATAAGAACTGCTGAAAAAATAATTGGAGCAACGAGTTAATTTGAATTTCTATAATTTTCATTTTGTTCTATTTGATTTGTTACCCTCATTTGCAGAGTCAGTCTATATATCCATAAAATTTCATTCTCTCTTCCTCGTATAAGTATTTGCTCCATTCACATGTTAAGAAAGCTTCAGAAAGCAGACTTTCACATCTTTATAACAGAATGGACAATTTAGCTGACACATCTTAGTGAATGAATTTATGATGTTTTTCTCCTTGCCTTGTTGCTATGAGTTTGTCTATCCAATAATGATGTTTTGCACTCTCTGGATCAATTAAGAAGATTCTAAATTCAATTACATTATTATAATATTAATATTGCAATGAAACCACCTAAATTGCAAAGAATTTTTCACGAGAACAATTAGCAATTGGAAAAATGTCCCCAGGGAAGTGGTGGATTCCTCAACATTAGACACTTTTAAGATTCAGTCGGGCCGCCTTGTCTAGGCACTGCATTTGCCAAGAGACCTTGGACCAGATGATTCTTGAGGTCCCTTTGGCTTCCCAAAGATTATATCTCTCCCTGAAATTGACTGTAATAGAGAGACATAACAGAAAGAATAAAATAAAAATAAAAGAGAAACGGTGGCAATACTGCAGGGTATGGGCCGCGGCTGGGACTTCCTCAGGAGCTGCAGGTAGGCCTGGGAGCTGCGGCCTAAGACTGCACAGCAAAAAATGCCAGTGAGGACGATCATCATGGGTGGTTACTGCTCCCAGTGCCGCTGCTGCTGGTGCAAAGGAGAGAAAATAGAAGACAAAAGAGAGAGGAGAAGAAAAATCAAATAAAAGGAGCCAAGCTGAAAGCAGCCCTGGCTGAGACCACCACAGGCCTTGACTTTGCCACCAGACCCAGGTCCAGTGAGGAAAACAGTGTCAGACTCCTTGCCTCTCCAGCGCCCCTGAGATCATCAGAAGAAAGCTCTTCAGAGCTATAGCGGGGAGTGGCCCTGCCCCCGTGCCATGCCCAGACTCCAAAAAGAGCCGTCCCCTGCGTGCCCAGGCACACAGCAGCCCAGCTGCCAGAGGCACCAGAAGGACAAAGGAAGCAGCTGCTTCAGCCTCGCTCCCCCTGCTGTCCCTGACGCTGGTGCCACCTACGCTGGATCTGCCACCGCTGCCACAACTCGCCTCACCCCCCAGCTCCAGGAGGATGTGAGCACAACATCACCATCCAAACCTTTCACCTCTAACACGTTGTCCCCCTAGATGTGTAATTGGCCCCTTTCTCACACACACCTCGTTGACCATATACTGGAAAGGCTTCGGGCTCTCTCTACCCCGAACTATAATAGTGTTGTGGGTTTTTTTTCTCTTTACCAACAGGGTACATTTACATACCCAGTTTTCCACAGACACACTTTGAAAACTTCTAACTAAATGGTATTTAAAACATGTAATCTGATTGTGTGTGTGTGTGCTTCTGAGAGCTGATCGATCGGTTACATATCTGGTGGAAGCAAGCCGGCCCCAAGCCAGGGACGGACCCTCAGAAATAATTTAGAAGGCTATCCTGAATATATAATTTGGTGTCAGAAAATCCTGATAAGCAAACAGGGCGACTGTGCCCTGAGATAAGGCGGCTTCGACCCAAAACTGGGTTCGGACCGCGACACCCTTCCAACCTGGTATTCTATGATTCGGTGATTCATTTGTGTTCCCTGATTAGATGAGAGACCAAACCCCTTCAGCGCAAATATTTAGAGTAACTTAAGACTGATTTCCACAGCATTTCTGCCAGGAAACTCTGTTCTCCAATGTTTGTGGGGAGAAAACACTAAAAAAACCAAACCAAACCAAACCAACAACAACAAAACCAGACAAAAAAACCCAAACCAAACAAAAGATAACAACACAAACTAACTTCAAATGACAGAATCATAGAATGCTTGAAGTTGGAAGGGACCTTAAAGATCATCAGGTTCCAATCTCCCTGCTAGGAGCAGGAACACCTTCCACTAGACTAGGCTGCAAAAGTCCTCATACAACCTGGCCTTAAACACCCCCAGGGAGAGGGCATCAAGAATCTCTCTAGGCAACCTATTCCAGCACCTCACTTCCCTCATGGTGAAGAATTTCTTCCTGATGTCCAACTTAAATCTACCCTCTTCCAGTTTAAAACCATTACCCCTTGTCCTACCAAGGCCAAATGGCTTAATTTACAATTCCAAAGAATATTCCTAAGAGATTTGGTGTTGCTCAACATATTCTTTTTAATGTTAACAACTGCTCTTTACCCTGGAGGGAACTTGATACTAGAGTGGGGAAGGAGACTAAAATAGAAGCCATTATCTTGCAACTTGTGGCCACACTTTTTAGCTTTATTGTACAGTAACAAGTATAATGCTATCTTTGTTTTAATTTAGCCTTTAGTCTTGAAGCCTTAATGCATTTATTATTATTATTTTAATAAAATACCTGATCTGGGGGAATTGAGTTGATAGCGTTTTTGTGATTTGTTCACCATCGTGAGTTTGCTTTAGACATTATTAGTAAGCAATTTTATGCAGCATTTTATTTTAAGAAAGAACAACCAGGATAAATGTTACAGAACAATCAGGGTTCTTAATTTACTTACTAGTGAGCAAAGCAATGCCTCAAAAGTTGTATCTCAGAGGGTTGAATTCTGTATTTATTGCATCTGGATCATAGGATCACTCCTATTTTGTAAAAACAAATTAAGAGAAGCAAAGAGCATCCTTTGAAATAATACAGTTTTGTTCCTTCTGTCTTCTGTAACAGAGAAAAAAAAAAAAAAGAGAGAGAGAGGAAAAAGAAGAGGAAATCTTCCTAACCTCCTAAGAAAAAATCTGTAATGTAAATTGTGGCAATTTAACCAAAATGTGTATTCTATATTCTAATAGAAATAGTTTGAGATATTTTTACAGGCTGACACATCCCAGCTTCCCCTGTGCCATTTTTGTCAATGTAGCTCTTTATTTTGCCTTGTAGTTTCATGATGTTTTAGGGAGAATCTAGATTTGTCTCTGATGTTATGAAGAGTCTGTTCTTCCAATCCTAAGGGGCCAATGATATGGTTTGTTTTTCTTTCTCTGTTGAGGACTGTTAGCAAGCACACCTCCTGAATGTGTTAGATTAAATTGTACACTAGATATACTCTGAAGGGTAAGTAAATGGTGAAATACTCACATTTCAAATCTTACTTATAATTTAAATTGTTTATTCCATCAGGGACAAGAATGTAAATTGATGCATAAACCTTTAAGAACCTTACATATTTTCTCAAGGATCTCTGTTTAAACTACTGAAAAATAACAGAGCTTTATTGTTAGTGCTCCTAAGTCAGTTCCTGAATCACAAACTGAAACTGATTTCTTTTCTGACTCACAGATCACTAGAACTCCTAAATTCCATTTTGAGAATATATTAGCATATGTAGTGCCTGTGAAAGATGTTTCTGGAGCTTCAGAGCAAGTTAGTCTTTTTCATAAGCTCTTCGTATTTCAAATTGAATGGTTTTATAAAAAGAAGGGGAGACACAGGAACAAGTGGGAAAACTATTAAGATGATTTTTTAACCCTAAGCATTTTTATTATCAATCTGTCTCACCATCTCTAAAGGAAACATCTATATTGATTATTTAATAACATATAAAGAAACCTAAACCAAAATGCAGAGTACACAAAATTGCCAAGAGGAATTTTCTTCCTCTCAACAATATTAAATATTCAGTATTCCAGGTATAGTATTAGAACTGAAGCAAAGGAGGTATCCACGGAAAAGTCTGTTAATTTGAATCAAATTTGGGGTTAGATTTTTAAATGCAGAAGGGATCATGATGCAAAGTTTTCACTGAACCTAATAACGTTGCTATCTTCAGAGACATTTCTCAATCTCTTAAAAGTTTAAGAAATAGGATTAAAGAAAGGGCTTGAGAAAAAATAATCTTCTCTAGAAAACTGTAGATTACAAAAAATACTTGATATTTTTAAAGTTCCTCATGTTCAGTGGCTGAAATCTTGGTATTTTTTACATCAGTGAAGTCAGAATTTTGACAGTAAGTTTTGAGATTGCTGCAACACAATCTCTAACACACAGATACATTTTGGCATTCTTCATGTACCTGTAATGAACTATTGCCATAAGTTACAAGACAATTAAATAATACTTAAGAGTTAATATATTTGAATATTTATCTGAAATGTTACAAATATCTACTAAAACTTGTTCATACAGCTTTTTAGAACTACAGGCTGCAATTAATACAGGAAAATCTTATAAACAGAAAACAGATTTTGTATTTTTGTGGGTCCTGTTTGTTTTGCAGTATTTCTGAGTTTGTGCCTATTCAATATTATTGTTAGCACACACAGGCAGACCAAGACGTAACAGTCATACATAATTTAAAAGCCATGTCTTGACAGGTGATGACAGTTGAACATGACAATTTTGGAGATGCTTATTTGTTAAGATTTCACAATAATCACTTTTCACACTTCTTGCAAAATTTCTGTTAAACAATAGTTTGTGGCAGCTCAGGAACAGTGCTTTATTCTATTAAACTAGAAAATTCCTCTCCAAACCATCTGGCTGGCAGGTGTTCATCATCACATATATGTTGTTATGAGACAAGAGATTGCTTACCCTGATTAGTCATGTAACAAGAAACTCTGATTTTTTCTCATTTGAAACAACCTATGTTTGCAGTGCCTGTAAAGCTCAAGGTGTAAAACTCATGTTAAGATGTGAGAAAAAGCTGCTTCAGATTACAGCCTGTGGTGAGGCTACTCATACACATAAAAGTTCTCAATTTCACCCCTACCTCTCTGACCAATGGAAAGTTACTTTACATGAATGACGTGTTAGCATTTACCTCTGTGAGACAGATTAAGTCCCAAGTTCAGCTCAGTCCTTCAGTTTAACTAACAGAAATTAGCAGTTACTCTCTGAGTTGGATCTAGTGTTGAATTTTTCTACTGTGACTCTTCCAAATGCTTCCAGGCCCAGGATGGGAGAAGGCAGGAAATACTACGCAGTTCAACTATCCCAGTTATTATTTGTTGTTATTTCTATTATAATAAAACTCAGAAATTAAAGCTAAGGTTAATATAGTATTCAGTATTCAGCATTATAGACAGCCATTAGATATGGCTTCAGAATTTGTATATTGGAGTTGAAACAAGCAAAGGATAAAATTTAGACAGTCCAAAATCTGCTTAAATTGAGACAAATTCAGACACTATAGTCTCCAACTCTGATAACACTCTAAGTAAAATAAGATTCAAATTTTGGATCCCCAAATTCCCTACCCAGTGGCTCCCAGACACTCTATTGCATATCACCACTTAGTCTCTTTGTAAACAACATCAAAATTCAAAGCTAGGCTGGGAGAGGTATACAAGCACTGATTATGTCTGCCCTAGGCAAGGACCACTGAAAGGAAGCCAATTTCCTTCTAAAGCTCAGTTGTCCAGTATTTCAAGAGTCATGGTGGTTTCACTCAAGTATGTAACAACTACAGGAAACATTGTAACTCATAATTTCACAGAATTATTTAAAAGTAACTTCTTGTCCCTCTGTCCAGGATAACATACATATTTTTCTTCAATGCAGTATTATCGTATCGCTCTAGTTGGAAAAGATGTTCAAGATCATCAAGTTCAACCACTACCCTAACTCTGCCACATCCACCACTAAACCCTGTCCCCTGGCACCACATCTGTCTTTTCAGATGTCTCCAGGGATGGTGGCTCAACCACCTCCTTGGACAGCTTGGATCACCAAGTCCAGCTCCTGCCCCAGAACAGGCCAACCCCAAAGTTCACACCATGTCCTCGAGGGTGTTGTCCAAATGCTTCTTGAATATCGTCAGGCTCAGTGCCATTACTGCTTTTCTCGGGAGCCTGTTCCAGTGCTCCAGCACCCTCTGGGTGAAGAATCGCTTCCTAATGTTCAACCTAACCCCTCTCCTTGCACATCTTCTTACCATTCCCTTGGGTTCTATCATTGGTCAACAGAGAGAAGAGGTCAGCAGCTCCTCCTCCTCCTTCCCAGTAAGCTGTGTATGTGTAAGAATTTCCAAGAAACCAAAATTCAGGGAGTCCTCAGGCCACTTCTGTACAGTGAAACCTAATTTTGCTTATTGTTATTTTTACCCCTTAAATCTTGCAGAGCTTGCATTGTGCCTTTGGCAGGTAAAAGGAAGCTTGTCACAGTCTCACCCATAACTGCAGAATAATGTTGTAAGTGAGGGTTTGAATTACCTCTGAACAATGGAGTCCCTATCACCCCCATCTAATGGCAATTTCTCTGTTTTTTCAAGATGCAAACCCAGGATATTTTTCTCTTCAATTTCCCTATGCCTATTCTAAAACCTACCTGGGAGATTCTTAATGTGCAGCTCTTAATCAACTATCAAGGCATCAGAGATCACCTTAGACATGTTCTTTGCCTGCTCTTTCCCACTGCCTGCTGTAGCTACTCCCTGCCAAGCCTGTAAAAGCACTGAATCACTCCTTGAATATCCTGCTGTCTGTTAGAGGTCTGAGAGTCACAAAACCGAGGCTACACTGTCTCTTAGGGCAAGGTCATGAAATTAAATCGGATCCAGGGACAGCATCCAGATGTCCTGAGGTCATGTATTCCAGGTATGTATTTAGCTCAAATATAATAATAATAATAATAATAATAATAATAATAATAATAATAATAATAATAATAATAATAATAATAATAATAGTAATAATAATATAATAATAATATAATAATATTAATATTAATAGTAATATTAATAATAATATTAATAATAATTTATTATAATTACTATATATAATAATATATAATGATATATAAAATATATATAATAATATATTATTATAATATATTATAATACATAATAATATAATGTATATAATATAATATAATATATATAATATAATATAATATAGTATAATTATATATAATATAATATAAATATATATAATATACATAATAATATAATATAATAATATAATATATATAATATAATGTCTAATGTAATATACGATATAATATATTATAATATATTATAATATTATTATAATTATAATAATATATTATTATATATTATTATATATTATTATATATTGTATAATATATATATTATACATTATAGATATATAATATATATTTTAATTATATATAATTATATAATTATATATAATATAAATTATATATAAAAATATATATAAATATAATTTATATACATTATATATATTTTTATATAAATTATATATAAATATAAATATAGATTATATGTAAAATATATAATATATATTATTATAATTATAATAATATAGTAATATATAATTTATTATTATTAATATTGATATTATTATTATTCTGTTGGAGTTTTATTTTTCATTTGTCTCTATCCTGTTTATTTTTGGGGTACTCACCACAATTCATGTGGACTGGCTCCAAGAAAGGGACTCCAGGCAGTTAGAGCTTCCCTGGTCATTAATACCTGATTATATCTACTCTAACATAAGAATCCATCTGGCTTCATCAGTATATAGGGGCTCAGATTCATTTTTCCTTTCACTTCATGGCACACAATCACCTTAACAATAAAGCATTTAAATAAATAAATAAATAAATAAATAAATAAATAAATATGTTTTAAAAATACACTAAGAATAAATGTATCAATTAATTAATACTGTATTTATTGTGACAGACCAGCTTATGATGAATACAAAAATGCATTAGATTTCCAATTCATAGTACCAATAAGTGACAGGTCACCTTTCACAGAAACTGTGTTTTGCAATCAGCACCTTATGTTGCTTTCAAAGAGTCGTATCACAGAATCACAGAATGATGTGGGTTTGAAGGCACCTTAAAAGTTAATCTAGTTCCAACCCCCCTGCATAAGCAGGGACACCTTCTACTAGACCAGGCTGCTCAAAGCCCCATCCAACCTGGCCTTGGATGATTCCAGCAATGAGGCATCCACAACCTTCTTGGGTAACCTGTTCCAGTGTCCTAATGTCTAACCTAAACCTACCCTCTTCCAGTTTAAAGCCATTCTCCTTTGTCCTGTCACTTCAAGCCATTGTAAAAAGTCCCTCCCCAGCTTTCTTGTGGGTGCCCTTCTGGTACTGCAAGGCCACTATAGGGTCTCTGTGGAGCCTTCTGTTCTCCAGGCTGAACAACCCTAACTTGTCAGCTTGTCTTTGAAGGGGAGCTGCTCCAGCCTGTGGATCATCTTTGTGGACCTCCTGTGGACTCACTCCATGTTCTTCCTATGTTGGGGGCTTCAGAGCTAGATGCAGTACTCCAGGTGGGGTCTCACAATAGCAGAGTAGAGAGGGAGAATCATCTCCCACAACTTGCTGTTCATGTTTCTTTTGATGCAGCCCAGGATATGGTTTCCCAGGGGTCAGTACTCAGTCCAGTCTTGTTCAACATATTCTTCAGTGACCTGGAAGGGACAGAGTGTATCCTCAGCAAGTATGCTGATGATACCAAACTGGGAGGGGTGGCTGACACTCCAGAAGGCTGTGCTGCCATCCAGCATGACCTGGACAGGTTAGAGAGATCGGCAGAGAGAAACATAATGAGATTCAACAGGGCAAGTGTAGGGTCCTGCACCCAGGGAGGAAGAACCTTATGCACCAATATAGGTTAAGGGTGGACCTGCTGGAATGCAGTTCCAAGGAGAAGGATCTGGGAGTCCTGATAGGTAGTAAATTACCCATGAACCAGCAATGTACTCTTGCCACCAAGAAGGCAAATGGAATCCTGGGGTGCATAAGGAAGAATGTGGCCAGTAGGTGGAGAGAGGTCATTCTCCCCCTCTACTCTGCCCTGGTGAGGCCACTTCTGGAACACTGTGTCCAATTCTGGGCTCCCCAGTTCAAGAGAGACAGGGAACTACTAGAGACAGTCCAGAGGAGGGCAACAAACATGACTAGGGGATTGGAGCATCTCTTTTATGAGAAAAGGCTGAGAGAGTTGAGACTCTTTAGCCTGGAGAAGAGAAGGTTGAGGGGAGACCTTATTCATGCCTGTAAGTATCTGAAGGGTGGGTGCAAGGAGGATGGAACCAGCCTCTTTTCAGTAGTTCCCAGTGACAGAATGAAGGGCAACACGCAGAAGCTGAAACATAGGAAGTTCCATTTAAATATGTGGAAAAACTTCTTTATGGTGAGAGTGGCGAGGCACTGGGACAGGCTGCCCAGGGAAGTTGTGGAGTCTCCTTCTCTGAAGACATTCAAGACCTGCTTGGATGCAGTCCTGAGTAATGTGCTCTAGGCCATCCTGCTTTAGTGGGTGAGTTGGTCTAGAAAATCTCTAGACGTCCCTTCCAACTGACTATTCCATGATTTTTGGCTTTCTGGGCTGGTAGCACACATTGCCAGCTCAGCTTCAGCCAACACCCCCAAGTCTTCCTCAGGGCTGTTCTCAATCCATTCTCCACCAAACTTGTAATTTTGCTTGGGATTGGGTGCAGGACCTTACACTTGTCCTTGTTGAACTTTGTGAGGTTGGCATAGGCCTATCTCTCATGCCTGTCAAGGTCCTTCTGGATGGCCTCCCTTTCCTCCAGTGTGTTGACCACATAACACAGCTTGGTATTGTCAGCAAACTTGCTGAGGGTGCACTCAATTCCACAGTCCCTGTTGCCAACAAAGATCTTCAACAGTACCTGTTGCAGTACCAACTCTTGAGCAATGCCACTTGTCACTCATCTCCATATGAACATCAAGCTGTTGGTCACTACTCTTTGAGCATGACCATCCAGCCAATTTCTTATTCACTGAGTGCCTCATCCACTGAATCCATATATTTCTAATTTAGATACAAAGATGTCACGTGGGACCGTGTCAAACACTTTGCAGAAATCCAGGTAGATGACAAGATATACTTCTCTTGTTCACCCATCCTGTGACCCTGTTATAAAAGGTCACCAAATTTGCCAGATATATAACCCTTGTTGAAGACATGTGGGCTGTCACCAATCACCTCCTCATTTTCTATGTGCCTTAGCAAAGCCTTCAGATCTGCTCCATGATCTTGCTGGTCACAGAGGTGAGACTGATTGGCCTGTAGTTCCTCAGGTCTTCCTTTTTTCCCTTTTCGAACATAGGGATTATGTTTCCCTTTTTCCAGTCAGTGGGAACTTTAACATACTGCCAGGACTTCTCAAATGTGATGAAAAGTGTTTGACATGTTCCCACATGACCATCCATCAAAGGATTTGATGGATGTAGACTTTATTTTTGCATCTAAGTGTGTCCAGGAACACCTTTCCCTGAATCTACACATGCCATTAATATTTTGTCTTGTTTTGGTTTTATTTTGGGGTTTTTTTTGTTGGTTGGGGTTTTTTTCAATTGGAATAGTCCATGTTTTTAGTTGAAACACTTGCAGACCAATCACAGTCCAAGAATGAAACTTTACTGCTAAAAATATACACTAGGATTAATACCACAAGACAGTTTTTACTTAAGATCCTCCTGGGGAACCTTAACCGTCTCCAGTTTTGTCTACATTAGCAAATCGCAGGAGTAACAAAGTATATCTTCAAGAATGCATTACATGATGCTGAAGACTTGATGTCCATGTGTATTTTGGAGGTTGAAGTGGGGCTGTTACAAGTGGTATACTTTATCTCACAAAATTCTAATGCTTGACTAAGGATGTGATTTTGGATGTCAGTCAATTCCTAAACTTTCCTTGTCTCAAAACTACTAAAGGCTCAAGACTTCTGGTCTAGTGATTAACTCTGAAGAGTGGAACTACTTGAAATCCTGCAGAGCCCTTCTATTGCAGGTTGCAAAGAAATGTTGCAAAGAAATGTTGCCGCCCCACCCCTTACCTTCCAATCCTTAAAGTTTCCATGATTTTTTATATATATATATATATATATATATATATATATATAAAAAAATTCAGAAAATAATTAAAGGAAAAAAAATAATCTCTCTGAAGCTGACCTGAAAGGGTTTAATTATTTTCCCCACAGAGAAAACTGTTGTGGTAAGAGATGAAACAGTGAAAAGTGTTCCACTCAGTTGTTGAATGGAATTATTTGGCTGGAATCATTAAAGTCTTACTCACTCCTGCAGCAAGCAAACTGGAAATCCTGCTGATTCAAGGCATGTTTGATAATTTTATAGACATTTCTCTCCAGCCAATTAAGGAGAAGCAAAGATTGGTGCTGTCTTGATGTGGGGGACAGGAAAACAGACATTCAATTTTCTGGTAGCACAAAATCTTGGAAATTGAGAAGGAAAAAAATATTTGAAAATAAACCAGAATTATTCTAATTATTTTTATGAACCAAGTACCCAATGCTTCTTTTTTTAAGGTTAGTGAAATGTAGCAAAGTATAGATATCATATGAGATTCACATAAATTACTGATTAGTATCTCCTTATTTTAATTTACCTGCATTTATGAGATTGGTGTTTATCCCACTGTTATCTATGCCATGTGGTTTTGTGGTTGTTTTGTTCATTTGTGAGAATACTTAAGGAAGAGATTTTACCTGCAATTTGTACATGTCACAGAACAAACACTGATTTTGTCACTGTATGCCTTCCTGGGGTAGTCTGAAATGCAGATGTTACAACAAGAGGAAGTTAGTTTTCCAAGCAATCGAACAATCAATTATTATGAGTAAGAAGGAGGAGGAATATGAGGAGAATCCTTTCCACACAAGGGTCATTTTCTGGAGAGCATTTGTTCTTCAAGCAAGGAGTCCACAGGGTAGCTGGATAATAAGAAAAAATGAAAGACTGCATATTGTGCAACACGCACCTTGTCTAACTGTGCTTGTGCAAACACAAGCTGGGTTTCCTGACTAGTCTGACTTGTCAAAGAGCTGATGGTAAGGAGAAATAGCACACACAGTTCTTTGTTCAGGGAGAAGGGCAGAACGAGGAAGAAAGGAGAAAAGGGAGTAATAGAAACAGAGTAACACTACTACTTCTGACTTGTGTAGAACCCTTACAACAATATAAAGGCTACTGAATGCATAGTGTCCTACTTTGTTCTCATTAGCATCTCATCTTCTGAAGTGCAGGTTAGTTAATTCACAAACAATTTAGAAACCAGTATTTCTAACTTTTTAGCAGTTTTTAAGTTAGAATGACAACACTTACTGTGTATTTTCAGGGAGCTGTGAATAGCCATCATTGCAAGCACAGAAAAGCAAAGAAATAATGTCTTTTCTATTGTCCCTTTAGGTAACTTCAGGCAAACATCTTTTCTATCTGCTAAATCAAAGTTAGATGAAGCCCTGGAGTTGAGACACTGTGTATGTCCAAAAATAAAATGTCCAGACAGCTGTCAGAACAGGAACTAAAAACAAAAGCTCATTCTGTAATAAAGAATGTATAATGTGTGGATTTATTCAATCTACACTACTAACATAGGTCAAAATATAATGTGGGTATGCACACACCTACGAAACCATGCAAAGGTAGGAAGAAAGACCAAGTGTTGCAGAAATCACAACCACAAGAAGGATTAAGTAGATGTTATGGCAGGTGTTGCAAGCCTTCAGCTGGGCATATAAAGCTCATTTTGCATAAGTAAGAGGCTGATGAAAAGAAAAGGAGGGAGAGGGCAAAAAAAAGGTCTCGTAAAAAAAACAAAACACAAAATAAAAATAACTCAATATTCCCCCAAGAAACTCCAAACAACAACAGCAAAAACCCAACTCAACGAAACAACAACAAAAATAAAACCACAGACAAAAAAAACCACAAACAAAACAGCAAAAAAAACCCAAGCAACCAACAGAACAAGAACTTGAGAAATACTGCAGCTTCTGGACTCTTTTTCTGGCAAGAGATAACTTCAACTCAGTCTCAACTACGGTGTTGCTTACTTAGAAGCTTAGGAAATATTGTGTCCTGTAGTCTTCAGTCTTGAAGACACACTGTGTCACCATGTTCACACTTTTGAGTCAGTCACACGGTAAACTAGAATAGTTTTCCACTCTTCTTCCATTGCCTATGTCCTTAAAATACCTGTTGGTGAGCAGACTGAAAGTAAGTCAGGTGGATTGCTCCCTCAGCTGATGGACCTGGCTGGTGTGAATCACAGCTCCCATTCCTCAGAGGATACAAAATGCTGTGTCCACACATCATTCCCCACTGTGAGGTTTGCAATGTACACTGTCCATGGCAAGAGTAACAAAGCTACCTCACCACCTCCTTAGAAGTGGCAGTGGTGTGGAGTGATGTGCCTAGTAAATGGGGAGCACTCCCAACACACCTCAGGACACTGGGGACAGAAGGTGCCCTGGGAGTGGCCTAGAGTAACAGAGCTGCCATGATACTGAGCTCATGCTTTGCCTCCTGATTTCTGGGGCAGATTTCAGAACTCCGTGCTCTTCAGAGCATCCTAGATCCTTCAGTGGCTGAGCATAAACAAAGAGCTTTCCCTACGTTATAACTGAACAGGGTAAGTAACAACCATGCATTTCCAGTATCATTTGAGAATTTCCATGCTGGTGGAAATTTCACTTGGACCTTCCTTGCTCTCTTATTGTTCTTCAGTGATGAGACCTGAGTCACAAATATGGCCCATACCATGCTGCTGCATATGAATGACATTGTCTGAAAGGATTACGACAGAATTATAAAATATTCTTCACAGAAAAAAAAATTGCCTAAGACGTGTACAAAGTCCTATAAAAGCACTTCCTGTAAATTGGTTACTAACTGGAAAGTGTTTAATGCTCATGGTTCTCAATGTAGGAATTTTATTTTATTTTATTTTATTTTATTTTATTTAAACTAGTGAAATTCTGTTGCTAAGCTAATTAGGCAACTGCTTCTCATTACTGTGCTGCTTCAGCTTCTTGCCAGCTTGGGTTTTTACACATGAAATGAGCGTGATGATTCCAGCTTACTTTCTATCAGCCTGATACACTGAACTCTTATATTTGCCATACCTCAGCAATTAGTATAAAGTCCAACCAGAATGGGTTTGTTGGTAGAGCATCTGAGTTCCACCTCAAGTAAGTCATGCAAATAACTAAACAAAATTAACCAAGCATGCTTTGCAGAAGCAGAAGCTTATTGACAGGAAGACATATGAAACCTTGAATATTCCTTTGCTTCAGCTGTTCATTCTCTGCCAATGTATTTTTTTTTTTCTTTCCATGAATAATAAGATAAACAGGAGTGAGCAACAGTTTGCATAGAGTATTGTTGTTTACGTGTAGAAGGTGTATATGCTGATAAGAAAGACTTCATCATCAGTCTGTGCCATGTAAATGGGCAAATTTGGAAGTGTTCAAGGACATGTTGGATGCAGCTTTGAGCAACCTGATCTAGTGAAAGATGTCTCTGCCTACTGCAGGGTGGTTGAACACAATTACCTTTAAAGGACCCTTCTAACCCAAACAATTATCTGATTCAATAATAAAGAACTTGATCATTAAGATGTGTGCAATTTATTCTGCCACTTACACGCTTGTCTAAGTTTGTCCCAAAGTTTGTTTCTTCCTTAGCTGGTCAGTTGTGAAGTAGAGATAATGGCTTCTCTGTGAGAAGAAATATATTTGGAGAGAAGAGAAAACATGTAAAATAGGTAGAGCAGTGCTGACACTTCCAATCCTTTCCATGACACAAAGAAATAACTAAATTCAGCAACAAGGTGGGTATGAGATAAGATCCCTTCAAAATTCCCTTTTTTCACCTGGCATCAGATTTATTTTTTTCATCTTTGAACTCGCTGCAATAATAAAGCACCTGAGAAAGCTTTTTCTTTCATATGAAAGAACCACTGAAAAAAAGTGGGAGTAAACTATAAGCTGAGTAACAAGCAAGCGCTCCACAATAAGCACATTTTACAAGGCTCAAAGACAGATAACAGGATAAGAAGGTCTCTACAAAGTCTTAATGGATATATTGTTCAAGATAACACCAGCAATAGCAGCAAGTTACATTTTATAATAATTTATCTACTTGTACAGATGATAGTGCTAAATCTCTGTTCTCTGTTCTCCTTTCTCTTGCTATAAGAAAATGAATAGTAAACAATAACGAGTGCTTATGTCCATTGTTTTAATTCTTTGTTTGAAAGATGCCAATTTTAGGTAAAGAAAGCTTCAAAAGCCTGTCATTATCAAATGAAATAAAATCAGTAGGATTTCAGATATTTGTACTCAGAACTCTCACTGAATCTGTAAGCGCGTTAGCACACACACACACAAAACCCTAAGCAAAATATGGATACTCAGATATATCATTGACTAATCTAAATGAAATATTACCTGCATTTTAATGTTCAGATTCAGTGAGCTTCCTACAAAGGTTGGCAGAATCATATATGGGTTTTATTATTTCATAGTAAAGATACTTTTTTAGATATAGAGAAAAAATTAAAATGCATTTATTCTTCAAGCATGCAGATTAAAAAAAAAATAATACATTATAAACACCCAAATGTAAATCTGAATTTTGCATTCATAACTCATTTTCAGAACCAATTTAAAGTCATAACTGTGGCAAAGTTTATAGCTCTATGGGCCCACAAAACATTTTATCTGCATTCAAGAGTACTCCTTAGCAGAATGTACTAATTTCACTCCACCTTTATGTACAGTATATTAAAGAATATATAAACCAATAAAATCCTGTGGAGAGAAAAATCTGTTACAAATACTTAATCTTTGTTCTTATTTTTTCATACTATTGGTGACACAATCATGTATAAAAAATGTTTTGATCAAAATCAAGTTGTTTTCTGTAATTGTGCAAAACAGATTATACATAAGGAAACTTTCAAATGAACTTTCCATTAAAACTTCCAACTGAGAGCAATTTCCATCACAAGCATACAAGTATTTCCAGTGTCCCCACTATAGAGTAAGCTGTCTTTTCTCCTTTTAAAAAGTCATCGGAAGAGTCACTCCAAAGGCAGCAGAAGATTGAAAAAGTTTCTTGATGGCAAGCATGTAGAATACATTGCCTTGTATTAAAAAATCGCAAATGTTTCCTATTACATCAAATGCAATTTCCTTCTCCAACTCCTGAGAGGTTTTGAAGACCATTCCATTCCTATGAATTTTACAGACATGTCAGCTACCATTTCTCAGTAAAATAACTTTGTTTAATGGACTTCAGTGCCATGACTCTCAGGAACTTAGGTGTAGTCTGTATCTGTTAAAATTTCACAAGGCATTAAGCCGCATTTAATCATATTTAATCAAGAAACTCTTAGTTTTTAATGAAGTACGGCTGAAGAAAAAAAAAAATGTTGTACCATTTTACCATTATAACTTTAAATTTCAGTGGATTTCATACCCCTGAAAATTAAATTGAATTTCAGCAAGCTTGGAGATGCAGATTGCCACACAGTGCAAACACTCTACTGTCCTGCAGGACTCTGTCATAGGAATTGGGATGTGATTCATCTTTGGGACAAGGAGTAAAAAGCTTAGAGTCACAAATGTCTTCTCAGAGTCTTTTGATGTAGCTATGAGGAATGATTAAGTTGGAAATACTAATTTCTCATTTCCATTTGTAAACCAACACAGCATGTGAACAAAGGCTTTCGGAGTTAAATAAGATGCACTGACTGACAGTGTCATTAGTCCCTAGCATTGCACAAGTCTGCATTTGGAGAATGTAATTCTGCTTAGAAAAATGAAGTTTTCTAGGGAAAAAAAATTAAATCAATGTACCTAGAGCACTGTTGCATCATTCAACTGCTGGCAAACTGAAGCAACAAAGTTTGGCTTTCATAGTTTATGTGACAAGTAGAAAGTATTTTTCACCTCTATGGGGCTCCTCCTGTCATACATTTGTGACAGTATTACCACACACAATTTTGTTCTGAGAAGCCTGTACATCTAATGCTGTCCATCCTTAACATGAAGGATGTGCTGTTAGGTTATGTGATAAAAGCTGCCCCCACACAGACAAAGAAACAGTGCAGAGGAACTTCCCAATTTGGGGAAACCCAGTACCACCATTTCCAGCAAGTGCTCCCCAGGATCCATCAGTCTGTGAAAGGCTCATGTCCATGGCCATGAAGAAACACAGAGGTGTGGTGGTGGGGCAGATCCCAATGCCCCAGGCAGAGACAGCAGCCCCAGCTGTGCCTCCAGGGCTGTCCCAGGGCAGCCCCAGCCCCACCAGTCAGGGGACAACCAGCACCTGCAATCCGTGAGGACGCTCTCTGCACCACCCCTCACAATGGGGGCACTGCCCAGGTGTACGGGACTTGCTGTGGGTGCAGGGAAGAAGCAGATCAAGAGAGGTTCTCCTCCTCTACTCGGCCCCGGTGAGACCTCACTTGAAGTATTGTGTCCAGTTCTGGGCTCCTCAGTTCAAGAAGGACAGGGATCTGCTTGAGAGAGTCCAACAGAAGGTTATGAGGATGATTAAGGGACGGGAACTCCTGCCTTATGAGGAAAGGCTAAGAGACCTGGGGCTTTTCAGTCTAGAGAGAAGAAGACTGAGGGGGAATCTAATTAAAATCAATGTCTATAAATAGGGCTGGAAATCAAGAAGGCAAGGACAAACTCTTTTCACTTGTGCCCTGAGATAGGACGAGGGGCAGTGGATTCAAACTCGAGCATGGGAAGTGCCACCTCAACATGAGGAAAAATTTCTTTACTGTGAGGGTTACAGAGCACTGGAACAGGCTGCTCAGAGAGGTTTTGGAGTCTCCTTCTCTGGAGACTTTCAAGACCTCTCTGGATGCCTTTCTGAGTGATCTGCCCCAGTTTTTTTGGGTCCTGCTCTGGCAGGGTTGGACTCGATGATCTTTGGAGGTCCCTTCCAACCACTAATATTCTGTGATTCTGTGATATTGGTACCTGTAGTTTAGTGACATGCATAAATTCATTGTCTCTCCACAGTCTTTATTTAGGAAAAACAGATAAAAGTGTAAATGTTCCTGATCATGCAGCAGTGAGACTTTCAGATGTATTCCAGAGTACAGGCATGGTTTCTCCTGACGGTAGTGAAATCTGTCAGCACTAGGGATGGTGTGACTCAGCCAACTTTTGAGGACCATGTTTGTTTGCTTTGTCCACTTAGAAAGAGTGTTAGTAAGTTCCACCATGCAAAAGGAACCTCATTTAGTGCTATGAAACAATGGCAGACTCTTCTGACTACCAGTTTTAAAACTCAGTGTTATAATGAAATAAATATCTTGCCTTTACTAGTTGTTAAATTTTTATTTATGTGCCCGGCAGCCCTATTCTGGGCTGTGATTCTGTCAGAATTTATAAATTATGTGTGGAAGGAAGGAAAGGTGAAGGCATTCAATCTGGATTGGAGATGCATGATGCAGGAATTAGTACTGGCTGTTATTAAAGAATGCTTTATCCTTTGAGTCATAACATGAAATAATCTCCACTTGCTGCTGGATTAAGTGGAAGAGAAAAATAATTCTATTGAAATAGTAAAGGGTGATAACATAAGATGCCAGTCAGTTAAGGTAATACTTTTTTGTTCTTGTTGTTCTGTATTGTTTGTCCCTTACATTATAACTGAAGTGGTTGCACACTATAAGATAGTCTTGCAACAGTCTTATTATAGTAGATCCAGTTAAATGTTTAGTTATCTTTAAGATAAATAGATCAGATATTATGTCTTTAAACAACTCCTCCTTTTCAGTGTTTATCATCAGACTTAGGCTGCTGAGCACTACTCAGTACTGTACCTCAAATATAAAAACTTGCTTGGAAAGTGGAGCTGGAAATTAATTCAAAGGATTGTTAGTCAGAACTTAGCTGAATTATTCTTTTTTTTTTTTCTGATGACATTGCTACAGGATTCCTCGATTTTTTTATCCTGTTACATAAAGACAAGGAAGATAACTGGGGGACTGGAGCATCTCCCTTATGAGGAAAGGCTGCGAGAGCTGGGACTCTTTAGCCTGGAGCAGAGAAGGCTGAGGGAACACCGTATTCATGCCTGTAATTATCTAAAGGGTGGGTGCAGGGAGGATGGAGCTGGACTCTTTTCAATAGTTCCCTGAAATAGGAGGAGGGGCAACAGGCACAAGCTGGAACATAGGAAGTTCCATTTAAATATGAGAAAAAAACTTCTTTAGTGTGAGGGTGACAGAGCACTGGGACAGGCTGCCCAGGGACGTTGTGCAGTCTCCTCTTAAGATATTCAAGACCTGCCTGGATGCAGTCCTGAGTAATGTGCTCTAGGCCATCCTGTTTTAGCAGGAGAGTTGGACTAGATGATCTCTAGAGGTCCCTTCCAACTCTGACAATTCTGTGATAATTAAAGAGAGCAATAACTTGATTCATTGTTGCCGGGGAGACTGTGATTCAAAGCTGTGCTTACTAGAAAAGCTCCTTATCTTCCAGCAGAAGGACTATTTGGAGATTGATAATGTGCTACCTCTCTCCTGTGTAATTCTTGTGATGCTGAATCCTTGTCCTGTAGACAGAAGATGAGGAAAAATATTAAAATTTGTTTATATAGTTTTGTATTAGGCATTCACTGCCAAAGGGAGTCTTAGATTTTGTTCAGCCAGTATTTTTGTGTGTGTGTGTCATTCAACAGCAATGTAATGCAAATTGCAGAAGTACTTAAGGAGCTTGTGTCTAGTAACACTGAAGACAGGCAGTAGCCTAAGAATTAAACTGCAGGTTTTCATCTTATTTCAAGGGGAGGAGGCTATCCAGCCTAATAAAGATTTGGCAGGAAATGAGAGGGAGAAATACAAGTTTAGAACTCTCTATTTAAAGTAGAGAAATGCATACTTATTACTTTGCGGCTCTAATCACCCACACAATGGCAGCAGCAGCACAACAGTACTTACACTGAGATCAGTTATGAAGTGGTTACCTTCTCAAATTTTTTTCTTTGCTGGTAGAAATCTAATTTGGTAATTTTTTTTTATCTAACTAATAGATAATTGGAATAATCCTTGGAAAAGACTTCTGTTTTTTCTAACCTCAGAAATTTTAAATATTAAATCTTCATCAACAGATTCAATTGTTACAAATTGATGTAGAATATACAATTAAAGTAAGTAAAAATCAATAGTAGTAGTGAAATTCAAGAAAAACATGTTATGCTGATAAAACAAATTCATTAATTTATACTTGATATGCAGTTATTGTAGCAACTGAATGCAACAGGAAAGCAAAAAAGTCCTACCTATATTTTACATTCATACAGAGAAATGCAAGAACTCACCAGGTGTGTCCCTCCCTATCTAGTAGACCACATAGCCATGCCTGAATATTTTTAGGGCCAGCATGACCAACAGAGCTTTTGAAAGAAGCTTGGTTTAATGGAAGACTAAAAATACTTTAAAAGGGTTATGTGTGCTTCTTGCATACAGAGTAAAAAAGCAATTCTTAAGAAAAGTGGATATTAGTCACAAATATTCCCTACAGGTAAAATCCTCAAGAAAAAAGAAAAAAACTTTGTGGAGGCAAAAACTGTTAAAGGAAGCAAATACATCTCCTGTCAGTTAGACTCACAGACTTCCTTTTAAGATTGATTGTAAGTGTACAGCATGCAAATCAACAACTTGGTAATGCAGTTAACAGCCATTCAGCCTCTAGCAAGTTACTCTGCAGTCACCACTTGTTTTCTACTCCTTCCTGAAAAAGATTCTTTTTTTGCAGCTACCACTACCACCACATTCTTCCCTGGGAAATGAAGCAATGTTTTGTGTTCAAAGTACCCTCATACTTCTGACTGGAAACATGTGAGCACCTCAAATATTCTCCTGAAACAACAGATGTTTTTTGTCTGTAATCTTGCTAAATATTTTTTGTGAACATACCCAAACTTTATTCAAGTACCTTAAGACAGAATGACATAAAAAAGAGAAAAATAAAATATCTCAAATATTAGCGAATAATAGAGACTTCATTTCTTCTCCTCCAGTGACACATGACGACACTACACTGACTAAACCATACATGTAAAAACTATAGCTGATCTAAAAAATAAAAGAGATTACTCTATTTTCTCTTTAAAGAAGGTTATTATCCTGATTTTCTTTCCTCACAATATAGCATTAGGCAGATAATACAATGCAAATTAATAAATAAAATTATCCAATCATTTTCCAATTCAGTTATATCTGCCAGAGTAAATCCAAGGTGCATTAAAAGACAGAAGTTTCTCTGTTACAGCCAGTAAAAAAGGATCAGTTACAATAGGCTAGGTGTTTTTTAATTATTTGGAATGCATAAAAATATTTTATATTACTGATTTTCTTATGTTTCTCTGTGAAACTGAATGGTCTTATGGATAATTTCTGTTTATAAACACAGGGAAACATAGAAATAGCTGCTGTACTCAGACCACATGTCCATATTTCCCAGTATTATTTCTGGTAATGGTCAAATGTACATTTGCAGCTGCCTTATTGAACTATAATTTCTGAGAAGCCCCCAGAATGCTCTTATAATTAGCATCACTTTTTATTGACTGTCATTCTTTCATATTGAAACCAACTAAATGAACTGAGTAAACATGCCACTAACTACAAAATTACTCTAGTTTCAAATTTATGTTTTTCAGCTTTTTGTAGGGGAGAAAAAAAAAAAAAAGGTGTTGTAATAATTGCTATCATTAATGCTACTGATTTATTGTAAAATTATATGTATTACAATATGAAACAGATCCTCCACTCACCACATAAAATATATATTCCATGAAGGAAAATGTTTTAATGTCTTAATTAAAAACACTGGTGTAAAATATATTATGTGCTTGTTTGATTTATGTTTATTTTCCCTGAACAGTCTTTTTGTTCTGAATACTGTACCTTCATCATTTATTGGCTCTTCAGTCTCTGTTGTGAGACTCTTCTACTGTCTTTCAAAAAAAATTTACTGGTCTTTGATGTCATTACTAAATTGTTCATAATCAGAATTTTAGACTCATGTATTATGTTTTTTCATTTAACTTTTTGTAGTCTTTGTACTTTTATAGTTCTAGAAAGAAATTCCAGTCTCTGTGGGCAGTCATTTAATTTTTAGGATCCTCATTTACACTTCTTTTACACATGCTGCCTTTATTTGTGGTCTTTTTAAAGATGTTTACATTATTTTTTGAAGCTTAATGTCATTAAATGTTCTCAATGTTGTATGCAAACACTATTTGTTTTGATGTTCTTTTAAGACTCTTTCTCCTTTTTCCATAATTAATTTCTTAGAAGTTAATAATAATAGAGTAGATATTTTTGTTTGATTTTTTATGTAGCTAAATTAATTTTGTAAATTGTGCTCACTAAATGGTTGTAAACCTGTTTTCACCCAGATTCAGGCTTTGTAACTAATTGCTTTAAGCAACAGTCTAAAATTTTGTTGCTGAACTAAATTTTATGTGATTTATCCATGTGAATAACTAGCTCCTCCAATGATTATTACAAATTTTGTACTGAGCTTGCCAGATGCACAGTCACTTGGCTGACACTTAACATTTCCTACTGATCTTTGAAATGTACTCCATGCTAGGTTTTAACACAAATATACCACTTTCATTGTATTTGACTAAGCTCTGTAAGTCACAGCACTGCTTCTTTACTACTGAAGGTCTGTACTGTTGTTCCTATGAATTTTGTGCAGTGGCACTATGGTATTTTGTCCTTTGTGTTCCTGCCATTCAAATAGGTTGTGATCGATAAGCCCTGTTTCAAGTGACTTCATTTACTGAGCCTGTTCTTCGATTATTAAAAGTTACAAAGTTCAGTCTTTAAATATTTATTTTTCTTTTTTGTTTACTTATATTTCATTTTAGGAAAAAGATGTTTTATGAAGCCATTTACAAGGTCATAGGGTCATACAATAACCCATATTGAAAGCTTTGTAGCCCAGTCTCCCGCTCAAGGATGAATCAGTCTCTGGGCCCTGAGGGCAAAGCCCAGGCCCTGGGCTCTCCCCAGCAACCCCATGTCACAGAACACCTCCCAGCCAAATGTCCCTCTTGCCGACTGGTCCAGCTTGCTGCTGACAAAAGTCACAGACACTGATACCACACCATGCTAAGTCAATGCCACACCTGCTCCAGCCCTGGCCCTCAGCAGCCCCATATGCACATGCACAAAACCCAGAGAGCCGCATACCCAGGAAAATCACTAGACATGGAGTTTAGTGAGAAGCCAGGACAGAACGTGCTGTTCAAGTGCAGACATGGCCAGACAGGCATCCATCCCAGGACAAGTATGCACACTACTGCCACCTTTGCTCCCCTTCTCCCTCTGTTTACCCACACTTGGTCCTCCCCAAACCACCATGATCCTTCCATTACCCCACCTTCATTACCTGCCCTAAGCATCCTATAGTAAGTCCTATGCAGTCCTGAAATGTTCTTCCCTGCACCCCACAGCAAGCACCTGGGCAGTGCCCCCATCGTGAGGGTTGGTGCAGAGAGCCTTCTCACTGATGACTGATGTTGGTTGTCCTCTGACTGGTGGGCTGCCCTGGGACAGGCCTGGGGGCATAGCTGGGGCTGCTTTCTCTGCCTGGGGCATTGGGATCTGCCCCATCACCACATTTCTGGGGTCCTTCATGGCCATGGGGATGAGCCTTTTTAGCACCCCACGAGATCCGGCAGGGTCTGTAGAAGTACCTGAAGAATGGTGGCATGAAACTTCCATTTTTCTTCCACTCTTCCAAACTGAGAAAGTTCCAAGTACAAGTGAATCTGTAAAGGTCTCATATATGGTTCTGTTTTTTTAAAAAGATTTGAGATCTCTTTATCATTTCACAGATGAAGCTGGTTAACAAGTACAGAAGTGCCTTACCCTTTACACATGGTTTTCTTATGTTGGTTAAAAGAAGAAATAGAGGTTGTAAATGTAATTTTCTTGTCCTGTCTTGAAAGTTATTTTCTCAGCTCCATCAACTACACCTGGTGAGACTGCTTTTCCCAAAGTAAATCAAGATCTTATATATGAGAGTCTACATGGAATCCCCCAGGACATAAAAGAATGCTTCTAGAATTAATAACATTCTTTTTTCCTCTATTTATATTTGCTCATTCCTTGAAGTGTTAAATAAGAACACATATTCTCTATGGTTTTTAGCTAGGATTTATCTTTTTCTTTCAGGCTTTTTTTTTGTTGTTTTTTGGGGTTTTGGTGGGTTTTTTTAGTTTATTACAAATTTTAATGATAAACTTTCTTTTTTGGTTTATTTATTTATATTTTATATTGCCGTGGTTTATCTTGTAATTTTATTCTGTTTTTACTAACAATTAAAAGAAAAACTTTCAGATTCCATTATATAAAAATTTTCAGAAGAAAAGAGGCAGCTGATTAAAAAAATTAATAATTTTAAAACCCAACAAACAACAAAAAAACAATCAGAGGGAAAGCTGCATATACAAAATAAAAAGAAAAATTATCTTCAAATAAAATAACAGACTTAAAATTAAGAAAATAAGTGAAAGAAGATGAAATAAAGCAATATCCTTTTTTTTTTGTGTATAAGTATAGCTCTTTAAATTAAAGAAGTAACCTCATCACATCTGAGCAACTTGATCCTTTGTTCATTAATTAGTTAACAAAGGGGATTTTACTAAAATTTTTTTTTATGTATGCGATGTTCCTTAGGATTTTATTGAGAACCACATCCAAGATAATGTTCCGTTATTTATAATAATCAAAACCAAGGTCAGTTCCAAAATGGTTGTTTAGGAAAACTTATACATTTTTTAATAAGCAGTCTAGTGCATTCACATGCTATTCTATCATAATTCCAGGTTTCCCTCTTTTTGATATTACAAAAGGATTGTAAATTGTATTTTGTAGGCACATAAATTTATGGCTTATTTGGGGGTCTGGATTGGATAAATTATAAGGCATGACTCAAAGGCAAATGATGGGAGAGATATTTTCAACAACCAATGTAGGGATTTGAGCACAATACATGGATGGGAGTTATCCTTGTTCTGTCTTCACAAACCGCTCAATCCTTGTCCAGTCTTGCAGTCATTTACGTATGTGAGAGACAAGTGAAAAAGAATTAAGGATAAGTGGAAATGAAAGATTTTAAATTGATTTTGTGTACATAGAAACCACTTTAGTGGATTCTGTGAATTGGCTTTTATGACATTCCATACAATGTTATTTTTAAATCTGGCCAAGGTATGTTACTCTGCTCAAACAAAATAATGGACAAATGTAAGCACTTGCTATTGAATGTAAGTTCAGAGAATCAACCAACATTTCAGTCTTTCTGTTGTCAGCTTTAACTCATCCTGTATCCATGCTCTACTGCCCAAGAATGGTGCTTCCACAAGCCAGTTTCTCTGAGGGAGATAATGATATAATTTTGCTTCATGGTAGGATATTTTGTTTCCACAACCTTCTGAAACCGTTACTTTTTATCCATTTTATTTTCCTAGCTCAAGGCAAAGAAGAGCAAACAAATACACAAACAAGAAGTAACCCATCATCTCCGCACCCTACAAATTCTTACCAATAATTGCCATTATTTTCCTTTAATCACTGAGATACGGTGATAAGGAGCAGCAAATGCTTGTAGAGTTAGGAAGATGAAGCCAAAAATAAAAAATAAAAAATAAAAAGATAGGACTGGGAGAGACATTTCAGAAAGTTCTTTTTGACAAAAAGGCTAGATATGGTGCCAAACAGTATTGGTTTTCTTTCTGTTCCTCACCAAGGCTGACGCAATCTCACACGTAGTAATTATGTGGTTTTTATCATAAAAAAGTACATCTTTGAAGTGAGACTCCATGAGCCAATTAGGCAGATTAGTTTAAAAACACACAAGATGCTGCAGTTCTCATTTGTTGACCCTTGGACAGCTGTGCTAATGGCTTCATCTCTAGATTATGAATGTATTAGCTCAAGTACAGCTCTTTTAATTTTTAAAAATGTTAGGAACCTGATTAGTGTTCCCAGCCTAGCTGGAATACGTGGGCTGACTGTCCAGCTGTATCTTCTGTTGCTAAGTTTAAAAAACATAAAGAAGACAAAGACCTAGTCATTGAAGGGTCAGCTCAGAGTCCAGGTTTACATTTTCCTAACTGTGATTGCTTTAATTGGCTTTATCAACAGAAATTTTCTCTGTAAACAGTGTATTGTTTATTTAAGATACGGCCAGCAACACTGCCAGAAAATGTACATATTTTTCTCTTACTATGTAAGTGATTAACGAATTCTAGCAAGATTATTTTTTAGAAACTTTAATTTCTGCATTTTTACTTTCAGTATTGTCTTATGTACAAAGGTATGTACTTTAATGTGAAAACACAGAAATAAATGCAGTAGACATGACTCTTCAGTAGTCATACTTATGTCTTGTCTTGAGTTTCAGAATTATTTGTAATAACATAAATAATCTGCAGCCATCCCTTTCCCTAATAAATTTCCGGGGAATAGTAAACTTGTGCACTAATAGTAGGGTTTCAGTTTGTTATTTTAATGGGAATAAGTCAGCATATGGTATGATAAATTGTTTTCAGCCTGCTGATAATTAATAAGGAACCTAGTTTAGGCCAAGAAAGAACCAAGAATCTAAATATGATGACCTTCAAATGATAACAGAAACAAGGTGGAGGTTAGTACATAACTTCATCTGCTTGCCAATACTATGATAGGGAAAAAGATCCCTAGACCAGTCTTCTGCTATTACATTGACATGGGTGATCATTGTACTACAAAATCCATTAGATCATTCCTGATGAGAGTTAAAGAGTAAAAAAAAATAGTTCAGGATGACTAGTCTGTGCAAAACACCATCAGAATCATGGCTCTGTGAAAAATAAATTTATGAATCTCAGCCTGATGTAGCCATACTCCAGGGGTGAACAGAGTTTATGATAATACTGTATTTTACTGCTTGCTAAAAAAAGGATCTTATGGGATTTTTCTCTTTGATAAGACTTCTTTTTGTAGTTGATGATTTTTTTTTTTTTCAGTGAAACTTGAATTATGAAGAAAAATCATATTTTACAGGGAGGAAATGAGTGAGGGAGAGGGAGAGGAAGAATAAGAGGAAAAGGAAGGGAAAGAGGAAGAGACATTTCAGAGTCACAGTGTGCTGGAAGAGAAAGACATCTCTAAAAAATAATTTTTCTCACCTTATTTAGAGATCTGAGGACACTAGAAATCCACCTCTAGAATTGAAGAAAAGAGGAGAAAATTGACTTGATGTGTTAAATGATTGAGGTATCAATTACGAGCAATACTAGTGTTGGGACCATTTCTGTTAACATCTTTATTGATTATCTTGATAAGGACATAGAGTGTATTATAAGTAGCTTTGCAGATGGCACCAAGCTAGCAGGAGTGTTGATCTGCATGAGGATAGGGAGGCTCTACAGAGACTTAGATAGATTAGATCACTGGGCTACTGTTAATAGTATGGTTTTCAACAAGGCCAAATGCCAGGTCCTGCACTGAGGCCACAACAATTACAGGCAACCCTACAGGCTTGGGGAAGCGTGGCTGGAAAGCTGTCTGGCAGAAAAGGACCTATGGGTTCTAATTAAGAAGCGGCTGAATATGAGCCAGCAGAGTGCCCAGATGGCCAAGAAAGCAGATGGCATCCTGGCTTGTATTTGAAATAGTGTGACCAGCAGAAGTAGGGAGGTGATTGTCCTCCTGTACTCAGCACTGGTGAGGCCACACCTGGAGTACTGTGTCCAGTTTTGGGCACCTCAATTCAAGAGAGATATCGAGGTGCTGGACGGAGTACAGAGGAGGGCAACGAAGCTGGTGAAGGGCCTAGAGAAAAAAATCTTATGAAGAACATTTGAAGGAGCTGGGAATGTTTAGTTTGAGGAAAAGGAGGCTGAGGGGAGACCTCATCAGTCTCTACAACTACCTGAAAGGTCATTGTAGAGAGGTTGGTGCTAATATCTTTTCACAGGTAATTAGTGACAGAACAAGAGGGAATGGCTTCAAGCTGCAACAGGGAAGGTTTAGACTGGACATTCGAAAATTTTTTTCACAGAAAGAGTGGTTAGACACTGGAATAGGCTGCCCAGGGAGGTGGTTGAGTCACCATCCCTGGATGTGTTTAAGGGTTGTTTAGATGTGGTGTTGGTGGTTATGGCTAATGGGAGAACTTCGTGGAGTAGGGATGATGGTTGGACTCGGTGATCCCAAGGTCTTTTCCAATCTGAATAGTTCTATGATTCTATGTTCTAAGATTCTACTACTAGAAGCTATTTTCAAATACCATAAAGCTAGTTCAATAGCACAATACCTGCATAAATAATCACTAGGTTTATTGTGAGTAGGAGTACAAAATCACATCTGTCATGTAGCTAATGCATTTCTAGTGAAAATGTTGCATTTAGTTATTGAGCTCATGAAGACTAAGATCTCCGTTTATTTTCTTGGAATGCTTTCTACTATGACTGAAAAATATTCCTTCATCAAACTTCACTCGTTCTAGATAAGAACTGCAATGTAACCTTTGCTCTTATTATTAGTTGAGTGCAGTTATTATGTAGGAAAAAGTCCCATTTGAAAAAAGAAATAGACTGTGCTTGTGACATGCTAAATTATAAAATTATAAATTAGAAGAGGATCTGTGTTCTCAATGAGCATTATTTAATCAAGTATTATGGATACAGAGTTACTTGGTTTTATTTGTGCTTAACACATGCTTTCACTTTTCTCTCTGTATTCAATCAGTTTCACAGTTTAAACATGTGACAGATCAAATCCTCTCGTTTTCCCCCAAATTATTTTTGACAACTTCACAGCTCTTAGCATGAGGCTTGGTAAACTCTAGATGATGTATGACTTACATAGCAAGCTCCTCAAATGATCAAATATCAGGTGACATATCTCCTTTATATACCAGTCAAATCTCATTTAATTCTAGTAGGGTAATCTTATTTTTTTAAACTATTTCTTGCCTTCTGTCAACAGTTTCTTTTTCCCTCACAGTGTTGAACACAAATACCTAGGAGAAATACACAGAGAAATTTCATGTAAATACATATGCCACTTGTGTGCAAGAAAGCTGTTGCTATATGGAAGTGACATTCTCTAATGGAAAATAAAAAGATTTCCATGGGAATATAAAGAATCAGAACTGAAGGGTTACTGACTTTGTACAGGTATTCACTGCAATGCAATGGGCAGCACATGGGAAGATAAAGACAACAGAAACATGCCGAAAGTTTAGAAAGCTTTAGCTGGCCATAAAATTTTAAGTTCTCAGATGACTGCATGAAGAATTGTTTCAGCATATGAACTGGGCCTTTTATGAGCCTTAAATATGTTTGTTTTTTTTTTTTTTTAGTGGTTACAATTTGTTGTACTTGAGAGTGCCTTTTAAAAGTATTTTAAAAGATGTAGAACTCCAACTGGATTTCTTACAGGAATACTTGAATCACTCTTTAAAGGCTTAAACTTAATTTTTTATTCTCCTCAGCTGAATTCTAAGCTGCAGTCTTGAAGTATGAGAAGGCAAATGATGCCTTTAATTTTTTTTTATTAAAGTATGGATTTTAGGAGCAGAGCAGCAAGTATGCTTTTTGAATTTATGCAGCTTTGATTACCAGAACTTTTCAGGGCCATTTCTTTAATCTTCTGAGAAAATTCTCTTGATGACTCAGATTATAAGGATAGATCTCATTTAATGATCAGTGCAAGCAGATTAAGTTTCTGACACTTTCATATATACTCTTTTTTTTAATAATCTTCCTAACACAAGAGTTTAAGGAGATGAAATATAAAATGGACAGTTCATTATGAATATAGAGAAACTGTCTGAATTAAATGAAGATTGTTCCCTATGAGCAGGAAAGCTTTAAAAGTTGAAATACGAAACATGTTTTTAATAATTAATATTTTGAAATTTAAATTAATGAAATGGAAATTCAGCTGAAAGTCACCTGGAGAGCTCCAGAGGAAGTGTACACTTGGTACAGCAGATTCCTATGGACTTTCCTGCATACATGCTAGGCAAAATGAAAGTGAAAACATATAAAAGCCTTACTGAGTACTGGGATTTTAAATTGTTTGATTGGGATGAGAAATATTTTTTTAGTGCTGAGTGAAAACTTGTCTGACTTTTTTATAGTCCTAGTTTCATCAAATATAAAAGAGATCAAATATTTCTGAGCAGTATCTGCTTTCTGAAGCAAATTATTTACTTTCTTTTGTCTTCAGGAACATTTACAAGATATTGGACTTTAAATAAAATGTGTATACAAATGTAATAAAAAAATTCTAAAAATGTATATATTTTTTCTATTTTATATATATATATATATACATGGATAAGTTCCTGGGAATTAATTTATAATTGCAATACATTGCAGTCTAAGTCAGTCTCCAGAACTTTTGCTTGCCTATTCAACTGGTGGATTTTAAAGATGGTGTTTGCCCAAGGAAACATATTGCTGGTATTTTCAAAGATACTCCTGACATCTTCAGGTAAGAATCATGACCTCTTTTAAAACAGGTTGCAATCAAGCAACAAATCAAGCAATTTGGACAAGACTGAAGTTTGCAGACCTCCAAGAAGACCTTAGGTCTTCATATATATTCAGAAATTAAGGTATAAATCCGATGTTAAGTTTGGATGTATATCAGAATGGGCATGTTCATTCTTGCTCTGTATTAGAAGGCTAATGGTAGAGGGTTATAAACTAGCTTCTTAGAGGTTTAGTTTTTTAACTCTTATATAATGTAGCAGAAATAATGTTTTTTTAAAAAAGCATCATTCAGAATTACATCACAGGAGCCGGAAACACTGCCTCCATCTGAGTCATTGTCAAGTAATGCAAGTGAAGGCAGGAGACTGGTTGTGATATTCATCAGTTCACAAAGAACTCCAGAAGCACTATTGTCAACTGAAGCTAAGAGACTGCTACACTTTGAACTTCATAAATCAGATGATAGCTAAGAAAGAAATAGAGCTGACCATACACTTTTTGGATTTCACTGATTGTGTCCTTCCTTCCTTCTCCTTATCATCGTACTGATGAAATTAAATCATTGGAGAAGAGCTTAATTCCTGATCCTGAGAATACACTGTCTTCTTCAGTGTAGAGTCCCGACAGGCAACTCATTTATGTCTGATGTATGCACAGACGTATGTGGTAAAGCTGAAGCACCATGGCATGTGGCATTAGAAGACCCCTCAGTTCTCTCCTCTCATGTTGTAGCCTTACTAATGAAGAGTCCCAAGTTAGTCTGCAGTGCTGCTCCTCCATATACTCCATATAATACCTATGAGGACTTTTCATGCACACCCTCTTCAAAGTTGCTCATCTTTGTACAGGAAGTTGTTGCTTTCAGGTGGATGGAAAGATCAAAATATGATGTGCATCAGCCAGGCCTAAGGATAGCAGATGCAACAGACATGATGTGGATGATATCTCAGTAGAGATGCAAGCAATCTACTTCTCCATCTTGAAGCAAGTGGCTGGTGTGAGGTAGACGTTTCACTAAATCACTACAACATAGTATGTCACAACCTGACATGTGGTGGCAGAACCATACTGCAATGCTTATTCCTACTCAGCAGCAATTGCCTATATTTTCAGTTAGAGAGCATTTTGAGGTACAAAACTGTGCATTTGGAAAGCCCCTGTGAAAAGAAAAAGTGAGACCAGAGCTAGTCAGATAAGGACCTCCTCCTAAACTCCACTTACCAGCTTTTGGGGTAGGTACTGCTCACATGTTACTGGGAAAACAGAGCTTTTCCCCCTTTGTTGCATCCTGTCTCCAGAAAGGTAACTATGAGAGAGAATGCCTTATCTTGTGAAACAGGAGAAGATATAATGGGAAAAGAACACAGTACGCAGGCCTAGCAGCATATGACCTTCTTCTCTTCAATCTCTGGTGACAAAAAGGAGCTGTCTGTGTTTCAACACAGCATCTAGGAATACTCAAGGGATCAGAAGGCTGTATGTACCTTCCATTTGCTACACATACTCAGCAGATCCACAAAGCTGTGTAATGTTAACCAATTAATACAATGTAGGGGTAACCAGCTGAACTTTCAGCTGTTCAGTGTTTCATGTTCATAGTAGACATGGAGATATGGTGACTGTGAGCAAGATGACTTTTCATATAGCTTAGATACCACTCCTGAAACTCTCGTTCTTTATTTATATTTTTAGCTTCACAGAGCTTCATTCATTCTTTACTATCTAATACATTAGCACTGCTACGAATGTCTGTATCTATTGTTTCCTATGATAATAAACCCCACTTAGAAATAAGAAGCTGAGTAGAGAAATAATTGCCTTTCATTTAAACGTGGTTTTGAGTTTTACTGAACTAGGAAGTTATTTCTAGGCCAGAAGTGTTAGAAAGTAAGTAGCTGTGTGGTACTCTTCAGGGATGCTAGCAATCTCATGCTGAGAACTTATTGCCTGCAATTCTGTAAAAGGGGAAGTGATCCTTCAGCTGCTACAAAGGTGACAAGGAAAAAAGTATGTGTTCTGAGAAACTAAAAACATTAGTACTCACCTTGACTTTGTAGGTTTCACCTTTCTTTGCAAAGGTCTCTAGACATACTTTCTTGTATGTGTAGAAATGTAGGAAAATAGAGATAAATCCAGTCCAGGAAGTTGCCTGGAAATTTCGTAAAATAATCCATTAAACAAATTCTGGTTATCCTGCATTTTAATTTATTTTTATTCATAATGTGACCCTAATTTAAGGAAAACTCTCTAAATATACAAACTTTCCCATGAAGTCTGTATTAAAAGATAAAAGCTTTTTAGAATGTGAAGAAAGACTCCTGAATGTGCTGTTTCTGGAGGTTTTTTGTGTTCCTGCCACCCACCTTAAGATACTTCCAGCGTGGGATTGCTTATAATTTTCAGTCATGTGTTTTGTCAAAAAAACTATTCCAGAAGGTATGTTTCCATAGTAAAAATTTCTTGACAGAGAAACCCTCCTAAAAACAGGCATCCTGAAGTGAAAAAATCTATTAATAAATATTTTTTCTTTGTTCCGTGTGAAGTTCTTAAGGTTTTTGGCAAAATCTGTCAGAAAGAAAAGTCCCTGAAATAAAAACCTTACATTTTTCCTGTGTACACACTGACGATTACAACTACCACAGAAAGAAGCAGACAAACCATTCAGCCTAAAAGTTTTGTGGTCATCCTTTGATACAGTTTGGTGCAGAGTGAGGGTGGATCTGGACTGTGTTCAAAATAGATGGTTCTTGATGTAACCCAGTGAGATAAGCCCCTGAACTGCGTACCTTGCTACGTTGAAGCAAGGCATTGCTTAGTTGTGTATGGTGGATGCTTAGCTGTGAGCTGGAGAATGTGCTGGAAGTGTGAGGCAAGCAATTTCCACCCCAAGCTCTGCTGTCAGCTGTCTGGTCAGCACTCAGAGGGAGGTGAGAGAAAGGTTATCGTGGAGGCCTCTCAGTGACTGTTGCTTCAGTAAACGGAAAACACATTTCAGAGCCTGATGACACAGGCGTGGGTATAAGTTATTAACTGATACACAAAATGGAGTTGTAAATGGTTCCAGGGGGTCTCATGCTTGCTGTCGATGCCCTGCACCAGCTGCAGAAGTTAAAGCAGTTCTCTGGCTGCAAACTCCTGTTAATATCAAATTATTGAGGGCAACTAAGTATGTCACACATTTTAGCCCCTGGGACAATATACATCAGCCACCCTCTGCCAGCTCTACTGGATCTCCAGCGTGCTCCTGCTGCTGTTGTTAAGGCAGAGTTAAAGAATGAGGTTTTTGTATTTTCACTTGAGTAATTTTAAGATGAAATCTTGCTTTAATAAAAGTGAGTGGAACCCAGAATTAAGACCACTTTGTGACACTGCTACTTGTGTGAAAAAAAGTATTGCTAAAAAAACTAACTCTCTTGGAAAATAATTGCTCCTTTGGGGTATTATTTCCCACTTTCCATTACTTTTCATATCCAAACTAAACTTCAATGCCTCTGGGTTTGAGGATAGGAAGATAAATATCTAGTTATGTGAGACAGTAATTTTCAATTGATTCAGACTACCTTTAGTACAACAATTCCACTGTCCAGGTAAACACAAAACAGCTGACTGTGGATTTTATTAATGATCAACAGTAAAACCTTTTATTTGCCGTGGACATCAACTAAGTGAAAAGACAGAGGAGATTAGCAATACCAATCTACTTTGTTTCAGTGTTTAAAAAGCTATGAATACTGTATTTTTTCAAACCAATGCATTTCTTATATTTCCCAAACACAATTCTCCAGGATTTTTCTGATGTGCAGCTATTAGCAATTTCTTTTATTGGTGCTCCTTCACTTTGCATGAAGTTGGAAGACATGCAGTACAGGTGCTAGTGTGCCACTATGCAAAAGGGAACAGAAGATTGCCAGTCTCTGAGGCAGTAAAAATTATTAGCAGGACATCAACTTATTCTGAAACCCCAACATCTTTAGAAATGGGAATCTTAGGTTCATGCACGTCAGGCAGAAGAAAGATCTGAATCTGTCTCTCTGTCTGATTAATATTGTGATCATTGCTGAATCCTGTTGTTTCATAAATGGTATCCAACTCTACCTTTATTTCCATTCAGAAGGTCCAAAGTGGAATAGAAAAGCTTTGTTTCATAATTAAGGCAAAGAAACATTTTATTTCCATGAGGGGAAAATAATCCCTTCATTTAAACCTCAACCATTTTCCCCCAATTATTCAGTTCAGTGATTTAACAGAATAATTACACTGCCTAAGTGCTACTCATCGATCATTCAGGTCAAACTGGAATTGCAGTTATTAATCAAAGTATATTATGATGGCTGGCAAAATGAATCCCTGTTCCTCCAAAACATACTCTTTGTCAGTGAAAACAGATATATATGTGTGATATTTCAGAAAATTTTGCTGTTTCTTTTAGTACCTAGTTACAGCTTTAGGGTTCTAAAGGACCATTTCTGAAAAAATTGCATGGAAAATACAAGCACATGTAAGCTATGGACATCTGAACCAGAATATGTGAAACAATACTCTTCTATTAGTATTTAGTTTAAACTGATTTAAACAGAAACTTGCTAGAGTTTTAAAATGTTTGAATGAAACATTTTCCTAAATACTTCCCATGGCTTTAGTTCTCAGAATTCAAATACCATATAAAGAGTTTTGTTAAATGCTTGTGTTTTTTGCTGGTCGCCATGAACTTTGAGGAGGGCAATAAAACCAAAATAGATTGTGGTGATTAACTTCTGCCTGTCTTAAATTAAGAAACAAGGAAAGTAACATTGGCAAGATTTCCTATCCCAATTTCATAGACATGAAAGGGTTCAAATAGATTGCGCACATCTGGGTTATGAAAAACGATATGAAGGGGAAGTAAGACCAAAAGGAAGTAGGCACCAAAACTCTTCTGCTGTCACAATAAATCTGCAACAATTTTACACAGAAAATATACATTGCTTAACTACAGTTATTCAATTTCCGGAGACAAAAAAAGATAATTAAATTCAGAAAAAAATTGACATATCAAAAGAAAGAAAATCCATAACTTTTGTAACAAAACAAAACAAAAAAAAACCCTTACATAGATACTGCTGCTCACAAGCATTGAAAGTAAAGATAGTTTTCAGATACTACAATCTGAGTCTATCTATAGTTGAATAATATGTGCAAAAAAATTAAGAAATCTACAAATGCTGAACAGTATCTCCTCCAGTCATGCATTTGAGTTCAGCTTTTCTTTATGGAGATGTGGCCGTTTCCAAGAAATTCCTCAGAGATGGTTATTATCACAAAAGATCTGAGAGTTTCCGTTTTTCAAAATGGTTGGAAGATTATTTATTTTCCCACCCACCCCCTCTTATTTTTTCTTTAACTTACTGTTGTTGTTCAGGTGCATGTTTGTGTTATGTTGTTTTTAAAGAAGATCCATGTCTTGCAGCTAACATATATGACTTTACTTAATGGCTGATTTTTCAACATGGTCAGTATGAGCAAAAATGTCAGAAGTGCCCATGAAAGAGACGAAGTAACTTGATTATCTTCCATGCCCATTTACACAAAATTTTAGCAAAATGAAAAAAAGAAAATAATTTAATGATAATATTAGTTTTTACAACTTCCTTTGCTTTCAGATATACTAATTTGAAATATTAATTTCATGTAATTCTCAAGTAATACTTGGAATCCGCAGTTCTAAAATTTTAAACTGAATTGAGGAAAGTATAGATTCAGATGTTTTAAAATCCATCTGCACTTATGGGCAAAATGTGGGTTAAATGTTCTTAAAATATCATTCTGCCTAAGTGTTTCTGGATTTCCTCTAGGTAAACAATCTTTTTATATATCTTGTGATAAAACAGTGGAACTGGGGATTAGCTGAAGAGTTCTTTTGTACAGAGAAGAGTAAAAGAGTGAGGTTTCATTCTAGTCACAGAAGCAGCAGAATCATGTCTTCATATCTCAGATTTGAGGTGAAAACATAATTACATTATACAATAGGCTCCTATAGAAAGTTTGCATGAGAAAAACAGGTGTTCCAAGGGGTGGATATATTCTGACTAAATATTTGTTACCTCATGGGATATACTTACAGTTTGGTGTCACCAGGCACTGGAAATCAAAAGTCAATGAAAACCGAACTAAGTCAACCACTAAATGTCAATCACAAATTAAATGCCTCTTATTGTTGCACTCTATATAGCACTTGTTTTTCTTTGACTTAAGATTCTAATTTTGTATTTAAATTATAAACTTGATATCTCTGATTGCTAGGGGCTTGTCCTATCTCAATTTAAGAAGACAAACTGAAGCATACTTTGCTATGTCAAATGCATGCACACCAGGGTGTATGAAGAGGAGGCATAAGGAAAAACAAGTGTTCACATACATACTATTAGGGATTTAATTATATTAGAAGTATGATAGTATATGTATATTATGTATTAGGAACTTTACTAAATTACTATGCCTTTAAGTCTTGAATAGAGGAACAAAATGTGGAAGTGATTACTGTTGAGCTGCAGTGGTAAATGGAACCTGTTAACTCAGTTTGGGAAAACCTGTTAACTTAAAGGACTCACTACGAGAATAAAATACTATTTGTGGGAAAGTATAGTAACAGCTGACTTTGGAGACAAAATACAGCTTAAGGTCTTCATCTGTCTTGCCATTTGCCACTATCAAAATAGAAACCCTCAGGGACAGGTATGATTTTTCTGAAATCAGTGTCTATTAATCAGCAATGTATTTTAGTCCAGCAACCAGATTCAGTGAAGCAACATACCTTTAGGCATGAAAGTGATAACCATGTCTTTGAGCAGGGTTTATTATTATATCTGGGTTATTGTGCCAAAGGAACATTTTTGCCACTATGGATTTTTTCATTTTATTTTTATTTTTTACTTGGTCAACGCCTGAAAATTGTTTATAAATATTACAAATATTCAAATATGCAAATATTATGAGGGGATAGAATCTAATAAATCTAAAAATACCCTGGTAGCTGAATCAACAGTTCCATATCAAGAAGAATACAGATAGCATATTAAAAATATATATTTTACAGTTATTAGAAATCTAAAAATAAAGACCATTTTCTTTCTTATACAGTCAGTTCTTTCTTATTAAATAGTTCACCTTTTGCAACTTTGTTTCCTAGTAGCTTATTTTGCTTCTGTGTAAAATGTGTGTAGGTAGGATGCAAAGGACGTTAGTAATTCTAATATTATCTCTAATACCTCCTTAATATCTCTAACTATAATTATCCAGTAACATCCTATATTTAAACAACATTTTGAGAGGGGTAAGCAATCATAACCTTAAATCAGTTGAAAAATGCATATCATTTGGGAGTGTTTAGAAAGATGAGAAGAAATAATTACCTACATCCACTATTTCAAGCCATATGGATAAAATTGTCTTTTGTATGAAAATGAGTATTAGCGATAACTGAATTATATTGCATGCACACAGAACAGAGAAAAACATCCCAATCAGAGGAACAGGGAAAAATCCTTGGTGCCCAGATGTTATTTGAGTAATCTATGAGATTAAATCATAATTATAGTAGAATTAGGAAAAGCAAGGGTCTGATAGCCCATTCTGCTGCTGGCAGTATTTTTCCTACACAGGAAATCTTCTGGTTCTGCTTCTGTGCGCAAGAATAAGTGATTTTGAGATCTTAGCTACACTTGAACAGTTAATCAATTAATATATCTATGAATATTTGCACAGTTTAAAAAAATAAATAACTTACAAGTAAAGAGTGTAAAAAAACAGCATTTACATCCTTTCAAAAACTTTACACAGAAATTTTATTTACTTTTAATTTCTTTATTATACATACTTTTCAATGTAATTTTCCATAAATATATATAGACAAACTTGACATATTTGACACTAGTACAAGCCTGGAATAGAAGTTAATGAGCATGTATGCATTTAAATACAATGTAATGTAGTGCATAAGCATTTTACAGGGTTAATGTACATTACGAACAATGAATTTTGTCAGGTCAAAAAAAGGATTTGGCACCTAGAGAGAGAATGTTATCATTCACCCAGGTCTCTTTGGAAAATAAATAGCACCTCTAGCTAAGAAATGATTGCAAAATAAAATAAAATAAAATAATAACAACAAAAAAAACAAACCCCAAAAGACAACCCACAACAACAAAAAAACCCAAAATGTAGGCAATATATTCAAGTAAAACCCGTACAGTATTGCAAAATAGAAAAAGGAAGAAAAAAGTTTGTTAGTCAACAACAATGGCTACTGCATGTTTAATTATTGCATAGCAATACCAAGTTTTGTTGGTAGACTGCAGATATGGTGAACTTTCCAAGTAGCCTACAGGTGAAAAATGCACCTATGTCACACTTCAGGAACTGTATTTATGTAAGTGCTTTATGTAGCACTCCAAAAAATCTCTCAATAACTTTCAGGTAGAACTTCTAAAGAGTCAGAGACAAACATAAACTTTTCACTGGCTTGCCTACTTGCAGACAAAATAAAAATACCAAAAACCTGGAAAAAGTATGAAAAATTGTCAGTGTTTCTAGAGCCTAGTGCTCTGGAGAGTTTCCCATAATAGTTTAATAGGAATATTGTTTGCAGGGCCTTCAGTATCCTCAGTCTCCATAATTTTTACAAGAATATCATGTCCCTCAAACCTCATGTGATCTTGTCATACATACTGCAATAAATGAAAACTCAGTCTACGTGTCGCAGTATGCTCAGAGATCCTGTGGTTAAAATTAACATGGCAAAACCCACCAACCAACCCCTCCACCAACAATGTAGGTTCTATAGTCCAACAGCTATGAAAATGCTCAGTGATTTAGGCCACTTTGAACTGAATCATGGTAGGAATACCAGTGTTATGTAATATTGATATTTTCTGAACAAATTTCTAAAATCAATTAAGCCAGCAGAAACAGAAAAATAATAAAATATACTCTTGTAGAAAATCTTTACATTTTTCTGTCTTTTGTTGAAGTGTTTTATCTGCTTACAAATATGCTTCATTTATCAGGCACAGTATGCAACTTACTGTGAGACATTATATATATTTTATATATACATAAATATATATAATATATATAAATTTGAGTTTTATATATAGGGCAATACATATGTACACACATATTCATTTGTATTTCCTTATATATAAATCTATATACACATTCCTGAAAGGCATAAACCATTTTCTCTGGAAAATAACAAAAATTAAGATTATAAACTGCTGAAGGAAGGCTTGAAAGGAAATAGATAATTTCCTTTGGGGTTAAAGGTATGTTTGGGTATTTATTTAAATATATTTTCTGTTTTATAATCTACATTCAGAGTTTATGTTTTACTTTTTTATTTACATAGGCTATTAAAATAATACATATTGTGCGTTAATTTAGGGATTTATTCATTAGGAATATTATGCAGGCACAGTTAAATTGGCCAGTTGCAATAAAACCTGCATTTGCTCTGTTACATTGGATCCTCTTGAGATCTATTTTGGAGAAAATAAGGCTGAAGCCTCCACTGAAGCCACATCACCTCTGATGTCTGATCAAGGTCTTTGACTTTGAAATGCTTCTTTCTCTTGGCTTCAGTGGGATTTTTACTAGATTCTAGAAGGCAAGAATTGTTTGGAGACTAAAAAGAAGAGTATCTTTGAAGCAACAATCATCATGTCTGGTTTTGTTAAGAGCATATCATTATTCCTCAGCCCCAGTATGACATTTTGTGACCATCTCTCTCAACTTCTCACAAAGGGGGATGGGGGACAGGCTAAAGTTTTGTGGGGTTGGCTTTGTTTTGTTTTGTTTTTTTAAGAATGCAAAATGTGACATATTTGGTAATACTTTTGAAAATTCTTTTGATGTATTACCTATGTAATATTAAATGAGGGCCAGGATCTCACAAAAAGAGCAGTAGACGTTTGCTATCTGAATAACACACTGAGTTCAGTGATGTAAAAAATATACCATTATGGGTTAAATCTTTAGATTTAATAAAGATATGCCAATTGATAGATGAATTTAGTCATAAAGATGCAACACCTTAAAAATAGAAATCTAAATAGTTTCAAATGTTGGGGAGATTTTGTGAGACTCTGTAGAGGTTTGATCATTATGCTTTTTGTTAACTGTATTTTTCCAGGGTTGTGCAAGTCTCTAAACTTCAATTGAGAGGTAGATGACAAGAAAAATTTGAACTGCAAAACAACAACATGCACAGTATGTTGAAATTACATAGAAATGCTTACACAAACTGTGATCAAAAAGGTGATAATACCTGAAAACATATTTTATATATCTATATATAAGCACAAATATCTGAAAAGCCCCCACCCAAAAAAAAAATCCCGAAAGCCTTCTTAAAATTGTTATGTCAGAAATTAGGTATTTAAAAATTCCCTTTATATTCCTCTCTGTGAATAGAAAAATAGTCATCTATAGAGAAGCTAACAAAAGTTGCCTTCATTTAATTTTGTTAATTCTCATTATCAGTCACAACATGCTCAACAATAAAAGTGGTCATGGCTTTGTTTAGTGAAGACTTGATGGATGCCCCAGACCTGGCTGTATGCGATATCAGTAGCTTATTATGTACCTGAATAATACTTCCCCACTAACATTCACAACCATCCAGACCTGAAATTAGCAAGTGAAAATGGTTTTTTTAGGCATTTGAGGAAAGTGAATGACAAGAAAGCATTCAAGAAAAATCACTGTATGTCAGGCCCAAATTCTTGGTGTTACATCAAAATGAAGAATGGAGTGAGGAGCCTTCAAGAGGAACAAGAGTTCTCTGGAAGGAACAATTACGTACACACTGTCAAAGGTTTTTTAAGCACACCGGATGCTGATATGCTAAAAGATTATTAAAATTCATGTGAATTTTGAATAATGATGTCAGTGAAATTGCTGCCATTGACTTCAATGGTACATAAAGTTGAACAACTTCTCCTAAGGACAGCATCATTAAAAAAAAAAAAAAAAAAACTACTTGAAGATAAAGTAAGACTTTACCTTACTCTGTCAAAACAGTTCACAAATCACACTCCTGAAATAAAAGGATTGTAGTCTGACTACTGTGCTGCAAGATTTCATGTAAAAAGATGCTTTTGTGAACTTAGTGGAAATACAGAACTGACAAAATCTGCAACCACAGTTTAATGGTGAGAGGAGGGAGGGGTGAACTTTTGATATGTTCTTAAAAAAGTACTAAGAATTATTGGTGAGAAGTCTTTATCTAGAGTTAGAAAGGGCAATACGGAAGAACCTTCCAGCTACCAGAGATTATAATTTCAAAAAACCCTAAAGAGATAAAAGCATCTTTCTACTGTGAAACCACTTGAAACTTAACCTTGATGTTAAATAGGAAAAATATTACACCCTTTCATATTAATTTTAAAAATTTGGCATTATTTTTCTTGTTTGATCAAATAACAGCAATTTGATAATTAGGATAAGTGATACTGTGGTCGAGAAAGGAAGAGGATGACATATAAATTAGTATAAATGAGATTAAGAGCAATTAAGGATTTGCAAGCACTGTCTGATAGAGCCTGCAGACTCCATAGTGCATAATTGATGCATCTGGTATATCTTGAAGTTTAAGAGTACATTCCTTGATTGTAGGGCTGGGGCACCTCTCTGTCCTGACCCAGCGGTGGTTCCTACTGGTGGCAAGGTATTTAAAAGGCATGAGGGGGATTTAGAGAGATAGAATATACCCAGGATTTATTCTGAAAGCAGAAATCTAATGATGAAATGATTTGCAGTAAAAATTACAGCTCAGTTCAAGTAAGAGTGATGTTCAGGGGTTTGAAGGCAAGTTATACTAATTTTACTACTTTGCTGTTCAGTATAGAATTGATTCAAGGCAATTTATTCTTATTATTACTTTTAGAAATAAGAGCTATCGATACAAGGCAATTGCCCCTTTAGGACCTGTTATTTGGAAGACAGAGTTTTTTAATTCCAGGCAGTTTTTGCATAGATACAGTTCCAATTTTCTTCATTTATCTCTGGATTTTAACTTCCTTAATATTGAGTAATATCAAGAGCATTCTGATGGTTTTGTTTTGTCTTGTTTTGTTGGGGTGTGTTTTTTTCTAGTATTATTAGGAAAAGTAATGAAAGAGGTGTAAGGAAATGCTTCCCTTGATTCTGTTCATACATTACATTGCTTCAGTTGCCTGCTACATTATTTTTACCCTATGGGATTAAAAAGTTAAACATTGGTGAGTGCAGGTAAAAAAGTTTGTTCGTTCATATTAATTTTGAATTGACCAGACATGAAAGAGAAGTAGCTCTGCAGAGGTTGTGTTTATATCAATTTTTATTTCCTCTGAGATAGTAACATAATTTTTGTTACTGATGCTCAAGGGTGTCTACAACTAGAGGAACTTGGTTTTTCCCTCATTTCCTATGCCATATTGCACAGTATTCTGTGATCCTGCATAGAACAGGTAAGTTGCCTGCATGTTTCCTGAGACCCTTTAAAAATAATCTTTCTTCTGAGTCCCTTATTTATTCAACAGCAATTTTCAAGAGACTTAAGTCAAAACTTGACACTTCTTGTCTTCTACTCTATATACTTAATCACATTATATTTTGCAAAGAGATAATAAGCACTTAGAATTTTGCCTCAGTATTTTTGGTTCAGTCCCTATATTCACCTCTTTTCAAATAATCTCTACCTTTCTACCACTTGTTGTTAAGAGCACAGTGATGTTTCTGATCACTAGTCTTTAGCTAAAATTTCAGTTAGTCTTTTGCAATTCAGTATTTATAATTGATGTTCCTTCACTGTGTGAAAGCTTCATGTCTATGAAACTCCTCACCTCTCTGACTCTGGGCACATAGGGCCTTCACAGATGCTGGAATTCACTCTGTATGTTTTCATAGCCAAGAACACAACAAAGCTTTGGTCTCATTTTGTGCTGGCAGGGCTATGTTTAGGAAGGAGGTGCAACGTATTTATTTATTCTTTGAACTTGGAGGCTGGGAGAGGAAGTGTAATTTTACTGGGACTACATCATTCTCCTTTACACAGTTCACTGCTCAAATCTGAGCATGTAACCTGTATTTTCTCCCAAAACTCTGAAACATAGATATTTTGTGCTGATTCACCTATAAGATTATAGGACTTATAGAAGGTGTTTGGTTTTCCTGCATATAATTAGGTAAAAAGTAGACTTTAATTTCTGTACCATGCTGCATGATACTTCACAATGCTTCTCCAAAACGGTGTTCAGATAATGGAAAAGTTCAGCATTACTATGGAAGTTCATAGTATATAAGATGGTAACCCAGCAAAACAGATGCAAGCACTACCAAAATTTTTAGAAGACTGAAAATAATAATAATATGTACACTATTCTTTCTTAAATGCACTCACGTATTTGTTAGATTTCACTTTTTTTTTTTTTCCTTCTCTTATTGGTGCTTTAAAGAATGTTTAACAAAGCTAGCTGTCTGTCCAATATATTTGCAACTTTTGAGATTTAAGAGGGCTAAAAAGAATTACATTCTTTCCATGAATTAAATGTATGTATATTCTGTATAAACAGCGCATCAATGTTTTATCAATCACACTCTTAATTTTCACAGTTTCTCAGGCATTTATTTGCATCTTGCCAAAATTAATAGCACCTTTCCTTACCTACAAATGGAGTAAATATTTTTTTACTTAATACCTTCAGAAGCTGGCACTTCTAGATTTCAAGTGCAGTGCTAATTTCTTTTAAGTAAAATTGTAGACCTACAATTTCTTTGCCTAAAGGAAGAGGAACAATTGTGTACATTTTAATTTATATAAATGTCTGTGTGAAATTGTAGACACAAGACCAAATACCCTACACAAAAATGATATATCAGTAGAAAGCTTCCAGGTTGGCACTGTCAGTGTGCCTTGCAGCATTTGTGTTCAAAACTGACACTACAGAAGAATAGCTCTTCATTAAGTACATGGGAAAGGTAGGTGAGAACTGGTATAAAGTTACCTGTCTGCAAAGACCTGAAGTTAGAACTTAAATCTCTCAATAGATCCATCAAACAATACTGACTTGCCAATAAACCCAAGCACCTACTTTGAAGTCATTGCCATGAAACTCAGCCAGGCCACAAAAGCCAAGGGTAAGTATCCTTTTAACATCAGCAGGTTCTGAATCTAGGCCCTTTAGGAAAAAGGCTTTACAGTCCAGTCCAGTTCCTCCCACCATAGAGGAATACATAACTGAACAAACTAACTGTCACTCTTGGTTTTAAACCTTTTTACATACAGACAAATTTTAGCTTAGTTTGAATTAGTGAGGTCTGAATGTACTTTGTGTTCTAATGTATATGTTGAAGTACAATGTAGTCAGCTACCACAGGAGGAAACAAATTCTGAAATACATTCTAATAAAGCTGTTTATTGTATTTTAGAGATGCAGCCCACCAACTGTTCATCTTCTAGCCTCAGCTTTTACATCAATATCATAATTTTTTATACAGACATAATGTATCTTTTTGATCTTGTGGGCATAAAAAAGAGAAAAAGTTTCAGTGTGCTTTACTCAGGTATTCTGCCTCTTTTAAAATCTTTGAGCTTATATTCTTTTTACTATTAGTAGTAAGTACAATTTGGGTAGATTATTTCAGCAAACTTTAACAATACTCTAAGGTGAACACAAAGTATCTTCCCAAATAAGAGTAAGAGATACGTTTGCATGAGATATAGTTTTAAAACAAAACTGTCATTGGAAGGCTTTATATATAGTCTGATTTACCTGACTCTTGATTGTCCAGAGTCATAGTTTGATGGAATCATTTGCATGGAGCAACTACCTCTGTAATCTCAATTTTGCATCACTGAAATAAATATACTGTAGATACTATTTTAACTTAGAGTCTTGCCGTGGGGCAAAAATCTGTTCCCATCCAATATTGTGACTGATCATTTTTACCTCAAAACTTGGCCTATGTCCTGTAGACATATTTCTAATGGAAGCTATAAATGTTGCCTTCTGAGCTATATTGCAGCTTAAATATTAGTTTCTCTTTCTGAAGGATCTTCAAGAGCTTTATCAGCTCTGCTGGCAGCATCTTCGTTCTCATTGTTTGTTAACGGTTCTGCTTCCTTTGAGTCAGCGTTCTTCAGAGCTTTCTGCTTCTCATCTTCTAGCTTCTTTTCTTTTGCCAAAAGCCTGTAGTTAATGGCATTGCCAATGAACAACCAGATACTGGCCACAGTCACAATCACTCCACAGACAAAATACATGTACTGATATTCACCGGTAACATCAACCAACCAACCTGAAATACAATGACAAGAAGAGAGAAAAAGAGCCTTTAGAATAGCATACTCAATACAACTCAGATCTTTCCCTAGGAGAAATACCTATATATTGCCTGGTTTTGAAGTAGGAGCAGAAAAGCATTTTCAATATGTTCAAAAAGTCTAACATATATATTGGAACTCTAACAAAACCTGTTTTAGTCAAGCTAGAAGCTGTCATTGGAATCACTGTCAATGATAAAATAGTGAAGAACCAAGTAAGTAAAGCTTAACGAATAATGACAGGCAGTTATTTAGTTCTTTCATTGTCTTATTATTTTATTCACCTCCTAATTTTGTTTCCTATTGTTTTGGAGTGACTGTCTGACACTCTCGGAGGCTGCATGCAGACAATAGGATGAAGAGGTATGTGCCGTTTTAGGCTGCTGTCACTGTGCATCAACTGCTTGTTTTTCAATTTTGCTTTCCTGTGACTGTTGAAAGAGATAGAAAGGCTTGCTCCTGCAACTATCATGCTCAACTCCTGAATGTTGAACTCTGAAGCCTCTACCTAAACATTACATCCACACTTCTGAGATTAAATTGGTCACGAGAAGGAAAATAAAATTGAACCGTTCTTCCATTTTATGAGCCATTCTTTCTAAATTTTCCCAGTTGTCTAATCAACATTTGTAGGTATCCAACCATTTAGCTCTGAACTCTGCTGTCATTGAAATGCACAGGATAACTTGTCCGCTTCAATTTAGTATGTATTTTGATGCTTTTACCGGGCTAAGCCATAATGCCAGCCTATTCACCTGATACATATTTACAAACTAGTAAATTATTTCAGTATTTTCTTTATTTCACAAGCCTCTTATTAAGGAAAACTCAAGTAGCACTGCAACTGTATCATTCACCCATTTGTGTAAATAGGACAATTTAGTGTTGTGGGGTTTTTTTTGATGAGCAGTCTCACAATACTGATTATTAAAAATTAAATTCTGCATTTAAATTACTTCAGTATAATATTTTAAAGGATATGAACTAGTCAAACTGGAATTTGGCTTTTCCATGTGCTCATCCCCATTGTTGTCTCTATTTAATAACAAAAATTTATTATTTATACAGTTATAGCACAAACATGGTTTTCAAAACTTCTGCAAAACTAATATACTGAAAAATAAAAAGTTGCATATGCTATTGCTCCATAAATATTAAATATCTTTAGAGTTAATATTAATATTGATTTCAGAACCTGAATGAAAAGGCTGGACTCCAGCAGCCTCAGTCCCCCACTAGGTGGCATAGGAAGAGTCTGTGTGAGAACATCTTTTGTTTGACCATTAGGAAAATGAATTTGTATGTTAAAAGATGAGGGAAATATGGAATATATTTAGGACTATTAAACTTTTAATTATACAAATATTATCGTACTAAAGTGAGTGGAATTGTTCTGGCATATTTAAAATTTCACTCAAAAATGCAATTTCATAAAAACAGTGAGAGTAATCCCTAAAATACTTTGATAATTATAAAGGGTTTTAGGCACAAACAATCTTGCTGACTTTTTTGGCTTTGCTTATGTGGCTATAGTGTATGTTCACAAGGCTGGTAATATCAGCATCTTTATATTTTCATAGTGTCAGGCTTACATTTAATGGATACTTTTCAGTAAGATTTACTTTTCAGTAAGATTTGAGCATCTATTTCTTTAGCCTCATATATCATCAGAAACTTTCAGATTATAAAACTTACTAACAGCATTATTAAATACTGACTAAAAGGCTAGCAAACAAAAAATACTTTAGATAAGAGTCTTAATCAGTTTTGGTGCTAGAAGTCCAAAAATTATTAATATAGTCCAAGCTTAGGCTCCTTTAAGTTTCCCTTGCACTCAAAAGATAGAAGCTGGCAACATTACCATCTTTTAGTCAATGTAGGATGGTTCTCTCTCTGAATTGCCTTACATGTATCTGTTGGCTATAGTAACAGTCTAAAGGACTGGCTGACAGTGAGGCTGTGGTGTGAAATCATAGAATCATTTTTGTTAGAAAGGAACTTTAAGATCATTAATGTTAACCTAGCACTGCCAAGTCCACCACTAAACCATATCTTTAAGCACCACATCTACATGTCTTTTAAATACCTTTGGGGATGGTGACCACCACTTCCATGGACAGCCTTTTCCAGTGCCTGACGACCCTTTCAGTGAAGAAAATTTTCCATATATCCAATCTCGACCTTCCCTGGCACAATCATGCCAGGGTGAAATGCTCAACAACACTGCAGTGGAATCCCACCAGGCATGAACCCTGCCTAGGCTGCTGAGCATGTCCATGTCCTTTCTGGCACCTACAGGTTTCTTCTCTCTAGAAATGCCAATCCTTTCGGTTAAGACAAACTAAAGGTGCTATTTAAAATTTGTGTGGGTGCTCCTCTGGCAGCCATTAGGTTAGGGAAACTGTAAGTCCCTGTGAGATCTTAAGGAAAACTGATCAGTGGATTCGACCAATTCAAAAGAGTAAGAACTACATTGGTGAAGAGCAGATTAGAGCTGAATACATGTAAATCAAGACTGCAAAGATTGTGCTCAAGAAAACATGAATTTATCACATGAATTTATGGGCCAGTAGGGATATACTCTCTATCTGTCTATTGCACATGCATGCAATGTATGCCTTCAGATTCTCATGTGGATCTACAGTTGCAAAGTGCAATAACTGACACAGTGCACTGAGGCTACAGGACATTCCTAGTCATACAGAAAACATTAACATTAAGAACAATGTTTATATTAATTCAATAATAATTTGCAAGATTATGCTGTAATGTCTGCAAAAAATGGCATAAAATAGATTCTTACCTCCTAGAGGAGGGCCTATGAGTACAGGGCAACATTCCACGATTGTAACAAGTCCAACTGCACTGGAAAATCTGGCAGCCCCAACGAGGTCCATCAATGTCTCAAAAAGCACGCTGCTAACCATTCCAAATGCAAACCCAAAAAATACAGCATATATCACCAAGCCAGTGTAATTTGTTGCCAGAGGGCACAAGATGTGACAGACGCCATTGTAAAAGACAGCAAAACTAAAAAAGTACTGAATCTTTGGCCGAATAAACTTGGAGTTTGCTACAAGTCCCATTGAAGGCCTAGCAAACATGTCGACAAAGGCTAAGATAGATAGCAAAAAAGCAGCAGAATATTCATCAATTCCTTTGTGCTTGGCATAAGGAGCCAAGAAAACTATTGGAGCGAAGAAACCAATAAACATAATGACATTTCCTGACAAATAGATCAGAAACCCTCTATGTTTGAAGAGGGACAAATCAAGATATGTATTTATAGTTTGCCAAAAAGACTTTTTGCTGGTTTTGTGCAAGGCAGAATCTCCTGTTCCTTTTTCAACATCTTTTTTCACAGGAGGGACTGTTTTCGGTCCAACAGGTCTCATAAGTGACCCAGCCACACAGCAGTTCAAAAGAAGTCCTCCCAGAATGAGAAAGCTTCCTTTCCAGCCAAATGCATTAAAGAGGAATTGATTGAGAGGTGCCAGTGTGCTCAGAAACACTGGACTTCCAGCCATAGCTAATCCATTAGCAATGGGACGCTTCTTATAGAAATACTTGCCAATCATGGTCAAGGCAGGCTGTAAGTTGAATGCTAAGCCCAGTCCTAAACAACACATAAAAGACAGTATTATTGAAGGTCATGCACTAAAAAGACATATCACACCTCTTTCAAGTTATTTTTAAGGTGACCAGTATCTAATACAGTTATTCTCAATGAATATAGATACTAAACAGTATCAGAGAATGAAATCGAGCTTCATTGCTATCCATGTGTGTTAACGCCAAGACTATGTCATGGTGGCATTCTGCCATTTCCCCCTGTAACAGAGCAATAAAAGCCAAAACTCCTTGTGGTGTTTCAGCAATCACATAAGAATTATGGTATCAGTGCCTTGACTCACCATTTTTATATTTGCTAAGCTATAATGCAATTCTCTCTTGGCTCATTTCACTAAAGTTATTAAATGTCACCTCAGCTACAATGCATGCAGGGTGTATTTAATTGCATACATTTCATTTCTTATTTCCAGCCCTATTTAAGATCAAACTTGTGTACTAAAGTGGACATTAAAATGCCTAATTATTTTGGAGCACATTTAGCACTTTCCCAGGTATGGAAGTCATTACAGAGAGTGGAAGAGTTCCAGAGGACATGCATGGGAGCAGAACACCCAACCGCATCAGCTGCATGTATAAGCTGAACCACTAGGCCTTCTCTCTGTATTAGGACACCTAGGCAATAATGTCTAAGTAGGCATTCATCTACTGAATGGCACAGGCGAGGTTCTTTCTTCTCTGATAGGGCCATTCCTGGACCCTGGCTTTATTCTTTCAGTGAGCCATAAGTTTTGGATGTAAAAAATAAGAGGTTTAAGGAATAATCACTTAACAAAGAAGTACTCCCTCAGCCCCAGCATAAAGATGAGCTTGAATATAGTAACAAGTGCCATCTCATTCATTTAATATCTGCCAATATTTCTACTCACTTGCCTTCCTTATTCTGAGGACCCAGTCAAAAAAACCCGAAACAAACTCACAACTTTTGAGAAGGAGGTATTTGATTGACTTGCTTTATGATCACTTCAGTTGATTGCCTTAGGCACTATCTAGGCATTTGATGATATATGATATGGGAGATTGCAAATAGAAAGCTATTGAACTGTAAGTTGTTATACCTTCTGTGAGAGTATATGTACATAAAAACCTACAGAAACCTGGTGTTAGTTTTCATATTTTTACTAGAATTCTGATAGCCCCTGTGAGAATTCTGATAGCCTCTGCTACCTCATTTGAAGTGCAACATGACTGAAAGCTAAAAGAATGAATGTGAAATTCTACACAAATTACTGTAATAAATGCTGTCACAAGCCAATCAATTTTTATACCATAATTACAGTGCAGTGTGGAACAGTACCTACATACAGCATTTATTGGGTAAAATCATCAGTTGTTCCTGAAATATCCTAAGAAATAATTTAACATCATACAAGCTAATTGAAAAATTCAGGTAGCTGAAATGAAGTGAATTTGCTAGCTTCTTGGTTTGCGTTTGTACAATGCCCTGCACAGTGGGATCTTGATCAGTAAGGTTCATTGGTAAAACAGTATTAGAAATAATATAACAGAATATTATAATCCCTTTTAAACCAGACTCTTACCTCCAACGACACCAATACATATATAAAGCTCCAGGACACTGTTGCAGAAAGAGGAGGCAATCATACCAAATGAACATAAGATACCTCCTGCTATCATCACAGGCCGGCTACCATACTTATTCACCAAAATGCTGCTTATGGGACCTGTTGGTAGAAAGAAAACACATTAACACGTGATAGGTAACTCATCATACATGTCTTTGTGTTTAGAGTTTATTGTAATGTTTTATTCCTCCATCCCATGAAATACTTGGCTGTTTCTATACTGATTTGTCTTATAAACACTGTGAGTTTGCAGACACATGAGCCAGGATGTGGCTATACTGCCTCCATGCCAATATAAATATTGCTTAGTTATGGAGATAGATCAAATTAAAGATTAAAGACATCAGACAAGCAAGAGAGATGGTTGCAGTTCACAAGCTATCAGTACTGAGATCAGTCAATAGAAGTTTTGAAAGTGCAAGGACTTCTGAACAATTTCAAGTATGAGACAAGTATCAAAATTCCCCTTCACAGAGAAAGAAGAATCTCCAGGGAACCAAATTAAAAACTAACCTTAATACTGTGGCATGTCCTGGACTTCTACTTAAAACTACACATAAACTCTGAAAATATTGTCAAAACAGAATGTAAATCTCTGGCCCTTGAGGCTCACTTTCCCTCACCTCATCCAGAAAGGAGTGTTAATGGGCAATAAGGTGATTATAAGTTGTCCGGGAAAATCTAAGATGTGCTTTAGCATAAAGATACATAAACTTCAAAAATATTACTACAGGTTCATTTTTTTGGTTTCGACTGCAATTCAGTTTATGGTGTAATTACGTGCATACTAAACAAACAGCTAGTGTGCAATTTAGCATGACATGCATGATATGTTTTTTAAACGACCATGACTAGAATAGATTGTGTGCTACATATCAAGATAAAGAGGTTGTCAAAGCTCTTTAGGTAAGTCTGCATACCATCTGACGGCACTATATTTGGCCTAAACTATTACAAATAGTCTTACTTTTGCAATAACTAAACTTACCCAGTTTAAAAAACCCAACAACCCATAATTAAAAATTTCAAAATCAAGATAAAGCAGGCACCCAGCATAAAGCAGAATGACAAGATCTACATCTGATTTCACTGCAAATCATTCACTGTACTGGTAACAGTTTTAAGTTTCTCTCTTTGTAGATATCTAAAGGAATAAATGCCAGAAGCTCCATTATGTGAAAAAAAGCCTAATCCAAACATAACTAAGAAAAAAAATTAATCATAGCTACAGTGTTACTTCAGATTTTTTAGAACTTAGAGTCTGTGCATTCATTAAATAGCTTAGGTCACACGGAGCCTAGGGCAGCAGCTGTTTAAAAAAGGAGGTCCTTATCCAGACAGCACAGACACTTGCCAATACACTCAGCTTTCTGCTGGTAAAAGCAATCTATCTTCTTGCCCAGGCAGCTGTAACACTTAAGGTAGGAGGGGGCACAGAGGATAAACAGGGTGGCTGTTTTACTGGGAAGGTAAAGAATGCTCAGACTGAAGGCATTAGGGTTTATCTTATAGATAGGAGACCAGGCTCTGCTGCTCAGTGGACTGCAATTCAAGCATAACCATATACTGAAACCAACTCCTCAAAATCCACAGCACAGACTGGCTCAACAAATATACACTAGCCCAGAAATGTATTAAAATTCTTTAAATCACATATGAAGCACTAAAATATTTCACTGACAGGTTATATTATGAGATACTTAACACTTCTAATTTCCGTTTGGGGGGAACACTAAGCAGAACAGCGATGAGGTGGGTTTCTCCTTTGAGATCATAGGAAGAGAGCAGTGAAACATGAAAGACAGGCAAATTACACTCCAAACACTTTCCAACCATATCATGCTTACTTCTCCTGTCTTAATCAACTTGTGCTTTCATAGCTATGCAGAAGCATAACTTCGATCACATTGTTGTTTTGTTTTGGTTTTTTATTTAGAGAGCTATGTTGGGACATTCAGTAGTTTGGCTCATGTTTGAATTAGAAAGGCTTTTTGAAATATGTGAACAATACAAATATTTCCTCTGGGCCAAAAAGCCCCTTTTAACTTGATCTCTTTGTTTAACTCAAAGAAAAAAGTTCCATCCCAACACCAGTTAATATTTATATTTTGGAAAATAAATTAAATGTAAGGCAATTTTCTGGAAAAAAAATAAAAAGTTTTCTTATCATTGCTAAACACAATAACAGTATTTCACTTCAAAGATACCAAAATAATGATTTACCAAATTATTTTCAAGTTCTGGAAGTATTTACAAAATTGTCAATTAAAAAATTATGTAATATTTGTTAACATTCTGAGCTCCCCCCAAATTGTGGCTGTATTTACGTTGCCTTGCTGTAGTCTTACTTAAAATGTTCCTTTTCTGATCCTTAGAACAAAATGTAGGAAATAGGCATCATAGCACATAAATATTTGACCATACTATTTTATTCATTCACTACATGCAGCATCTGGAACTGTACTCTTACATAAATACTTCACTTATGATGTAGACAGACCTGTTAGCAACCTGTTTATTTTCTCCTTACACCAGTGTGAGAAGTGAGGAATGGCATTTAAAAATGAGTGTTGTGCAATATTGCTATATTGTTAGCATTTGAAATGAAGCTATGGATCAAAAAAACAGCATTGCACAGCATTGATAAAGCTTTCCAAACATAGTCAAGGACAAAGATGAGCTCTGTTCTAATAGTCATTCCAGAAGAGTATTGACCACAATAATAATATTCTTTAATATTGTTCCATCAATCCTTCCTTATTAGGAGCAAGAAAACTGGACCTTTGTGGATCTTAACTTTGGCAGTGAGGCCAGGACTGTAACTTACAGCTTTTCAGACCAAAGCATGTAATGTTAGCTTCACCCACAAGACCTGCTAGCTACAAGTCAAATATGGATATATTAATTTAGGTAGGCAGTGGATGAAGATACCAGAGGAAAGACAAAGCTGTTTGATGGTCATATTTTCAAATTACCTGAATCTGGAATGTAGTATGAATTTAAAATTCCTTTAAACATCACATTCTCTTTGAGATGTTTTCCTTCAGTTAGTGATGTGTATTTAGCACGACAGCTCCATTTACTTTTTGGGTCTGCTATTAGTATATTCCAGCTTTTTTATTTAAAATGTGTGCATGTGGTAAATATTAATTGTTATATAAGCCATAAAGTTAGTTTGAGATTACTCTGGAAGCTATATAGGAACCCTTCCAATTTGATGAGTAGATTAAAAATATTCTTGTGACATCTTTGTATATACTTGGTTTTGCAGTATCATAAAATTATGCATATTCATACTTTAATGTATATGAATCTACATAAATTCCAGCTGTTCATCTGACATCATATGTTTTATAGCCATGCACAAATTTTATTTTAGATCTAACAGATTCTACAATTATTTAAGCAATGCTCACATGCCAACATCTATCTATATTCCCTGCATACTTCTTCCTTTTAGTAGAAGGAAGATTAAGCTGTAACACTGCCAAAATCATGCTATACATTAATGCGCATTAATGCACTAGAGGACTGCTGGATCTCTGAGTCTAGTTTCCCAAAGCCTGAAGTAACTACATAACAGATGTTAAGTCAGGAAGCCCACAAGAATACTTACTCTGATCTCTCCCTTAGCACCTACAAACCATCAGCCACAAAAGGCTATACACTCCCTAAACCAAACTAAAGACCATTATCATAATTTGCTAACAGTCTCCTGGCTGTATTTTTGTTTTATATCTTTCTGTTTGAGGCAAATGACCAGACTGTGAGAAGGAATAAGACAGAACTGTAACCAGTGTCACTGAAGAACTGTTTCAGGAAGGGCTATGAAGCAGGACACAAATTATTTAGAAGACAACAACAAAAAAACATAGCTGCTTTTCACATTTTTTTGTCAAATGACAGTGGAAAAGTGGCAAAAGTAATTTCAGCTATGTGAGCAGACGTCTGGCTCATTCATTTGGGAACTGTTTATGATCTTTTTTACAGAGATGATAATAATGTAACACTTACACTGTATTTTGATGGCTCAGCAGAACATTCACTTGCACATCTGTATTGTGCAAAATGTGAGGAAAAAGCTGTTTTCATTGGTCTTCAGTGAATATCAAGACCTCTTTGAAGAAATACAGTGCTTACAAATGCAATTAATTATTTCATATAATAACAATGGTAGCAATAATATTTTCCTCTCGCTTCCAAGTTTAACTTTTCAATAACCATTTAAATCTTCACTCTTCTTTTAAGCCATAATGTCGTAAATGAAAGGCAATACAAACAACTACATAAATGAATAATAAGTAGACATAAAAAGCAGATGTTTGAAGAAATAATCACTTTTTCCCCTTAAAAGATGCTTATTTTGTTAATATAGTTTAAGCATAGCTCAGTCTTTGAAGTTTCTTTTAAAATAAATATATTGGTGGCTATTTTTGTGGAAATGAATAGAGGGCTCAAACTGTCCACTATAAATTTAATAGTCTTTCCAATATAGTTACATTCTCAGAGATACACACATATCTATCTATTTATTTGCTTTTTGCAGACCTAAGAAAATAAATACTTCTAAAAATGATCTGACTCTCAATACAATGCAACAACTTTATACCTAGTATCTCTAAAAGCTTAAAGGATGCAAACTAGATAACAATATTTCAATTTCATAACACCTTGAGGTAATAGTACAGGTAGATCAGTTTTAAGGCTATGAAATAGAATAAAGGAAGATTTATTTGACATAACATCTATATCTTGCTCAGCTCTCAGGCAGAATAACATTTATAAGTCCAAATATATTAGGAACACTCCATTAATTTATGAGGAAGAGAATCTAGGACACTATAGTTTTTTCTGCCTGTTCTCTTTCCCATTTTTTTTTTTTCTTACCAAAATGAATATATATATATATTTACTTTAGATAGTCCTGCTGTATATAGACACAACTTTCTGTGACAAGTCAAAAATTATTCTGCACCTTAGATGAATAATTAGTTGGAATGATTACAATAGTAGGGATTGATTTGTAGCAGTATCATGTTGCCATCATTTGCTTTCATGTTCATAATGAGGTCGGTCATCTTTGGGTCTATATTTATATTCACTGTAGGAATTAAATTTTTGTTTCATTTCAGGCTTTAGTATTGAATTTATTTGTTCTAGTTTGATTACTCACTGCTATAATAAAGTGATAGAATGGAAGATCATTCACATCTGTAATTTGGTCCACATACTGCCAGTACATTTATGCTTCTATTTTGCTACCTTCAATACTTTTAGTATGGAACTAGAGATGAACCTTCTTGACATAAACATAATTTTTAAAACATAGATTGAAAGTGTCGTACAGTGTTTATAGTATTGTTGATTCAAAGAAACCTGAAATGACTCAGTCTGAACAGTATGACATTTGTTTCAATAAAGTGAATTATGCAATAATAATATTTCAAGTTGCACTAATGCAATATTGTAGATTGCACTCTGTCAAGTGATTTAAACACAAGTACATTTTCAGCCATCTGCTGTAGAGTTAATGCATCTATATTTCCACTCCAGCTTTATTTATTTTATTTATTATTTTTTTTAATTTCTGTTTCCTGCAAGCCTGGAAAAGCCCAAGGAGCTTCAAGAATTAACATTAGGATAAGCTACTTGCTAATAAAATTCAGGGTTTCCCTCCCCACCCCCATTTTTCCTTCTCACTCTCTTTTTTTCTTTTTCCTTGCTAAAGTACAGCCTTTATCTTTCAAACAACTCCTTCAACCATGAACTATTTAAGAAAGTATCTAGTACTGCTATTAGAACGTCATCTCTGGTATCCAGAGGAAAAATAACTCAAAACTGATTCTGTTCATGTTTAAAAACCTGCTCATTAAGTTGTAAAGCAGTTAAAAAATATGCTGCTTTTCTCAAATAGGACTAAGTCAAAATACAGAGCATTCGGTGAGAGTCCTCTCTGGTTCAAGTACCTTTGCCTAAATACTTCTAGCACTTTTGGATAGGCATTTAGAGAAAGCAGACCAAAAAAAAATATCCCAGAAAAATAATGATGAATTTGAAAATATTAAAATGTCATGCAACTATTTTTATGTTAGATTCTTTAGCACATTTCTGGGAATGGAAGCCTGTAATTCTGACACATCCTCTGTGTTAGTGTAGCAGCAATGATGGTACATAGTTCAACAATTTTTGGAAAGCTTTCTCTGTAGTTTCTCTCTGCATTTGGCAGTATTTTTTTCTCATTTCAAATAACATTTAAAACTGGCTGCACTGATTCCATAAACCTAGATAATATAGTACCTTAACAGAAATCAAAGAGAAAAAAAATGCTCTTGCAGAAAATATCACCAGAAAGAAATGGCTAACACTGAGTTAGGGTCACTAAACTATGAGTTCAGGTAGCTCAGCAGCTGAAAGCACAGCATGCTGAGCAGTAGGCAGTCGGTCATCCAACCATTCATCACACTTTGGTCACCACTTTCCCTTCTTTAACTAGATTTGCTCAGTGTCATTACTCTGGATGCACACATTCTCACTTCTGTCCTGAAGGATCCTTGAATTTCATTAAGTTTCTGTCTTTTGATTAGTAATCAGGATTAATTTTACCTTCAGATATTTCTTAGGACTTTAAATAAGAAATACAGTTATCACGTGTGTGGTGACCCATAGGAGCCTGGCTGATGGTAGAGCACTTCAGACACATAGGCTGCTTCTTTATGGTTCCTCCTCCCAAAAGATTACAGCTGATAATTTTGAACTCAAATTCAGAAACATATGCCTGGCTGCAAATAAGAGCTGTCTTTTTCCTGAAATGTTCAGAATCACAGAATCATAGAATCATAGAACTATTCAGGTTGAAAAAGACCCTTGGGATCACCAAATCCAAATATCATTCCTGCTCTGCAAAGTTCTCCCCTAAACCATATCCATCAACACCACATCCAAAAGACCCTTAAAGACATCCAGGAGTGGTGACTCAACCACCTCCCTGGGCAGCCTATTCCAGTGTCTAACCACTCTTTCTGTGAAAAAAAAAAAAAATTTCCTACATAAGCGATCGGTGGTGCTGGTGCTTGCTCTAAAAGTATCGCTTTTGTGTAGAAATTTCAGGTCCTTGAGCTGTTTTGATACTTTTTGGTTTGTTTGGTTTTGATTGGTTTTTTTCCACTGACACATCAGAAACATGAACCAAGGGAATTTCATATTTTGATTAAAGCTGTTGTTTGGCTTACAGGTTTTTGCCTTGTTTGCCAGGGTGTGAATGTGTATGGAGTTACTGACCATGTAATTTAGAAAATATCTTCAAGTGAGCAAATTAGTCTATATCTATGACTTTTTAAAAGTTGGGATATCACTCAGCTTTTAATGAAGGAGTAGCCATGCTGATTATTATTTACATGAATATAATTTGATGCGTTATATTGCCTTTTGCATGCCCTGCTACAGATTATTTTTTTTATGAAGGCTAAAACACTTGATCACAAAGCAGAAGACTGTAAGATGGTTTATGACATTTCTTTTGAAATTAGCAACATGAAACTTCATAATATTTAATAGGAAATCAGTGTAATTCTAAGAGCTGCTGAACACTGAGCAGTTTTCAGAAATATTTATGGCCACTGACTACAAGAAAAAGCTGTCCCAAAACTAAATGCCCAAAGTTCACATTGACACGTTTATTGTGACATGCAGCTAGATGCAGCAAAACACTTCAGCATTTTTTTTTTAACTTTCCTTGTATTTGTCTTACTGTTACCTTCAGTATTACTGATTAAACTGAAGCCCATGTATAGGTATTTGCAAAAAACAGTCTTTCAACTTGGAAAAAGGCAAGAAACAAGAAAGAAGAGAGGAAGGAGCAAGCTAACGATGAGATGGATCCAAACCACCTATGAGAGATGCATATAAATAGAGACATTGCAACACCAGGCACATATTCTTCACAAAGTGGCCTGCGTGCCTCTGTAATGAGGATAGCTGAAAATGGCATCAGCACATGATATCTGCATTGCCAAGAGCCTTCTCAGAAAAAAATATGCTTTTCTTCTCAGAAAACTGATGCAACTAGCTCACAATTTAAGCAGTAAATGTCATGTAGTGTATCAACATGAACATTAGAAAATACATTGGCAAATACAACGTATTTGGAAGAATTAGTGAAAGTTTCCTGCAGAAAACAAACAATGGCTTTTTAAAGCTTAGTGTTTAAAAGCAGTTAACACCTCAGAACTTCAAGACTCACATGAACCTAAATTTTAAACAGCTTTTCAGACCCCAAAAATATGTTTGGGATATCACTTAAATAATATTACTCTTGACATGCACAATGAATCTGTGCTTTTTACTTCTCCTTCAAATGAAAAAAAACAAGAAGGACTTGCTCATTTTTCCTCTCCAGAAACACTGTAAAGATAATAATACTAATGTATAAATATTAGTAAATATAATTGTCTATAGCAGTAGTCAATATGAAGGTATTAATAATAAACTTCACTAAATTTATATCCTTCTGAGGTTTTCACCAGCAATTTCAGGAGGCATGAAAATATTTAGTGGTTTTCTTCCAGAGGTCTCATCCTTGAAGTATTATCCACTCATCACAGTGGCTGTTCCTTCTTTTTCTGTGGATGGTTGCAAATGAAAGACTTACTTCAATTTGGTAATACCCGTGTTTAAGCACTTGCACTGAAAGAAGCATCACATTTCTGAAATAAATTAAATGTTATCTAATATGTCTGCTTTCAGGGAACCAAGGAAAACTAATACTAAACCAAAACTACAGGTTCATTTACAGCTATCCAGTATTTCTACTGGTTTTTTTCTGTCTCAAAAATAATCTTACTAAAAAATATCAGGAAAAATTTTTTTACTGTGAGAGTGACAGAGCACTGGAACAGGCTGCCCAGAGAGGTTGTGGAGTCTCCTTCGCTGGAGACATTCAAAACCCGCCTGGACGCCTTCCTGTGTGATGTACTCTAGGTGACCCTGCTCTGGCAGGGGGGTTGGACTAGATGATCTTTCGAGGTCCCTTCCAACCCCTATGATTCTATGATTCTATGATTCTATGAACTGCTATGACCAGACACTGAGACTACATATTTACACAAACATACACATGCCAAACAAACAAACAAACAAACCCCCCACCACTTTTCCTCATCTGATTGTTGAATTTCTGATTATGTAAATGAGTTGCTTTTTCCTGGGATAAGAGAAAGTATTCATCCCATTTATAAGTATTTTTCACCTGAAAGCTTCTAAACTCACTCTTTTGAGTTCAAATAACTTGAAAACTTGTAGCTGAGCAGGCTTAGTGTTCATTACTTTGGGTGTTGCCCAAGCACATTACATTTTTTAGCTATAAACTTAGCTTGCTAACTGTGAGAAACAGATTGCCAACGTTCTGTATATTCTGCTGTTAAAAAGGAAGGATGATTTTCTGTATCATTCCTGATCATAAAACTGAAAAGACAGAGGTTAAACTACCCCATTGTCTCAAGTACAATTATAGAAACTTGAAAATAAGAGATACATTGTTAATCTAAGAGCTAATTATTAGAAAGAAAAAAACAAACACCCACAAAACAAATACTGCTTGCAAATATCTATTTTAATTCTTCACAGATATTTTCCTAAGCTATGTTATTAGCTGGTTAGAAATATTCCCTTCCTTTCTTTCTTCCTCTTTGAGAAATAACTGTCTTTTCTATAAATCTGAGTATGCACATGTGAACACAATACTCATTAATATTCATTACTCAGCACTTCCTATTTATTTTTCCCTATTATCATTCATTGCTTTTATACACCTTCTTAAAAATCTGTGGCTACTTTTCCTGGAAGCAGAAAACATATTCTGTCATTCAGAAGTCTAGCAGACATCACAGAGAGAAAGTCATAGCAAACACTTTCAGAAGACCTTGCACAGGCTACTTATTGTTCTTGCAAATGCAGGGTATATTCTCTGCAACTCAAATAATTATATTTTTCATATAATGCATTCACTGTGAAAAATGCAGCCAACTTCAGCAAAGATTAATATTGTCATTTGGATTTCTTTGTCTTCTACAAATTGCCCATCATATTAATGTTCATACAATATTCCATTTTTACCCTGCACATCATTCTACAGTTTATTTGTTTTCTTCCAGAATAATATTATAGCTAACTCAACTTGGAAATTATTCCTTATACATAGTTACAGGCAGTAATATATAATTTCAGAGAAAGCACAAGATACATGCTTCTTCCCAGTGGCTCCTTTATTGTATTCCTTTCTGGTCTCAATTTTGCACTGTATAATTAAACTTCAAATTGAAAATACCCAGCCTACTACTTATAATGTTTCTGTGGGCCACTTACTGTGAATTATGCATCATGAGTAGATCATTAAATATCATCTACATATTCAGAATATATGTAACGAGAAATATAAATCTGGATGTGTCCTGAGAAGTCATCATATTTAGGTCATTGGCAATAACTTTGTAAGATTACTTCCAAATGTATTTGCTTTTTATCACATATCTATAATTAAGATTAAAATATAATTAATAGGAAAATCTTTCTGAAATATTATTTTATAATTATTTTAGTTGTAATTTTATTTTTAATAATACCCAATAAAATCCATATGATGACTGTCAGTGGTAACAATCAGAAGCATAAGAGGGGGAATTTTTGTATTTACTACAGGCCACCCGATCAGGAGGAGGAGATTGATGAGGCCTTTATAAAGGCCCTGAAAGTAGCTTCACAATCACAGGCCCTGGTTCTCATAGGGGACTTCAACCCCCCTGATATTTGCTAGAAAGGAAACACAGCCAGGCATACATGGTCCAGGAGGTTCCTGCAGAGTGTTCATAACTTTATGATGCAGCTCGTTGAGGTGTGCTGCTGGACCTGGTATTAACAAACAAAGGTCTTGTTGGGGATTTCAAGGTTGGGGGCAACCTTGGCTGTAGCAACCGTGAAATGGTGGAGCTTACTATTTTGTGTGGAAGAAGTAGAGAAATAAGTAAGATTACAGCACTGGACTTCAGGAGAGCAAAGTTTAGACTCTTCAAAGATCTACTCTGAGGAATACCATGGGTCAGGGCCCTGGATGGTATGGATGTCCATGAGAGCTGGGCAACTTTCAAACACTACTTCCTCCATGCTCAAGACTGGTGCATCCCTATGAGGAGGAAATCAAGCAGCGGAGGTAGAAGACCTGCATGGATGAGTAGGGATCTTTAGGAAAATATAAAGGGAAGAAGGAAATTTACAGAATGTGGAAAACAGGACTGACCTCTTGGGAGGAATATAGGAATGTAGTCAGAGAATGAAGGGTTCCAAAGAAGAAAGCTAAGGCCCACCTGGAATTAAATCTGGTGAGGGTTATCAAGGACAACAAGAAGGGTTTCTTTCAGGACATCAGCAGAAAAAGGAAGACTAGGAGAAACGTAGGCCTGCTGATGAATGAGGTGGGTGCCTTAGTGGCAAAAGATACAGAGAAGGCAGTTACTGAATGTCTTCTTTGCTTCAGTCTTTACTTCTAAAGCTGACCCTCTTGATTCCCAGGCCCTGAAGGTTAAAGATAAGGTTTGGAGAGAGGAAGACTTTCCCTGGGTACAGGAGGACCAGGCTAGAGGCCACTTAGCCAAACAGGACATGCATAAATCCATGGGCCCTAATGGGATGCACCTGTGAGTGCTGAGAGGACTGGAAAATATTACTGGGCCACTCTCCATCATCTTTAAGAGGTTGTGGAGAACAGGAGAGGTGCCTTAGGACTGGAGGAGGGCCAATATCACTCCAGTCTTCAAGAAGGGCAAGGAGGAAAACCCAGGGAACTACAGGCAGGCTAGGGTGAGGAGGAGGACCCAGGGAACTACAGGTCAGTTAGTTTCACCTCCATCCTCAGTAAGGTGTTGGAACAAATGTTCTGGACATCATCACAAAACATGTGAAAGCCAAGAAAGTCATTGGAAGAAGTCAGCTGCCATCCAGCATGACCTGGACAGGCTGGAGAGATGGGCAGAGAGGAACCTAATGAGGTTTAACAGGGCAAGTGTAGGGTCCTGCGCCTTGGGAGGAAGAACCCTATGCACCAATATAGGTGAGGGGTGGACGTGCTGGATTGCAGTTCCAAGGAGAAGGATCTGGGAGTCCTGGTAGATAGTAAATTACCCATGAGCCAGCAATGTACTCTTGCCACCAAGAAGGCAAATGGAATCCTGGGGTGCATAAGGAAAAATGTGGCCAGTAGTTGGAGAGAGGTCATTCTCCCCCTCTACTCTGCCCTGGTGAGGTCACTTGCTGGAATGCTTCTGGAGTTCTGGGCTCCCCAGTTCAAGAGAGACAGGGAACTACTAGGGACAGTCCAGCGAAGACCAACAAAGATGACTGGGAGATTGGAGCATCTTCCTTATGAGGAAAGGTTGAGAGAACTGGGACTCTTTATCCTGGTGAAGGGAAGGCTGAGGGGAGACCTTACTCATGCCTGTAAATATCTCAAGGGTGGATGCAAAAGAGTGGAGCCAGATCCTTTTCAGTATTTCCCAGTGACAGGATGAGGAGCAGTGGGCACAATCTGAAACATAGTAAATTCCATTTAAATACGAGGAAAAAGTTCTTTATGGTGAGGGTGACAGAGCACTGGAACAGGCTGCCCAGGGAGGTTGTGGAGTTCCCTTCTCTGGAGACAGTCAAGACCTTCCTGGAAGCAGTCCTGTGTAGTGTGATCTAGGCCATCCTACTTAAGTGAGGAGTTAGACCAGACGATCTCTGGAGGTCCCTTCCGATTCTGATGATTTTGTGCTTCTGCGAATTTCCCAAAGGCCTTTGTAGCTCATAAATTAGATCCATATCTGAAGAACTGCATAAAGTAAATATATGTGAATAATATTTAGTTCACAAAGTACTGTGAGAACAAGAAGAGGAAGGGGGAAGTGAGAGTAGAAGGGAAAAGGAAAAGGAAAGAGGAGGGTGAAGGGAATTTGTGTTTCAAAGGAACCATACAAAATGGGAATTCAGCATTCTAACTAAGTTTTCACACTTAAGGTATTTAGAGTGTAAGGGCAGACAACAGTAGTACATGAATGGGATCATACCAGGTACAGAATCAAGATTTTTCCCAGTATTCACAAAAGGGGAGACCAGGAATCTCGGTTCTCGGGAGCTCTTGATCAACAGTACTAACAAAATAAGCAGAACCTGTTGAGAGAATTTAGTGAACAGGTCCAGGACTCAAAATGTTCCACAGGTTCAGATCAGAACATTTTCCAATTTACTTCAACTTTAGACAACCCACATTTAACTGCTTTTCAAAAATAATAATATTGAGGAAAATATTTCGTGATTAATGAATAATTTGAGAATGAATGCTAATCTCTTCTCTACTCATTCTTTTCTCCCTACTTCTCCCTAACCTTTTACAGCAAAATACACATGCCCAAGAATAGCACTCTATCCAATAGAACTGAAAGAGGAATCAGATACTTTTTTTTCAATCTATACATTATCTGAGTAGATGCCAGCTAATCTTTGCAATATTCCCATACCCACTTCACATACCTTTTGTCATCAGGTTCAGATTTGTCATCAAGTTGGCACTTTTAGATTTCCATCTACAATGGAAAGAACTTTACCTGAAGCATCTTTCAAACTTTTATATGTTTCCAGTGTATAGTTAAATGCCATTTCTTTTGTTGACTTTTTCAACAAATACACTTTCCATGGGCTTTAATAAATCAAAACATGGTTAATTCCTCTAATGAGGAGGAAAGCATGGCTTCTCTTATTAAAACAATATTCCATAAAATATGACCAAGTAAAGAGTGAAAGAATAATAAAAAATTAGTAGAGGAAGCCTGGGACTTACGCAGTGGGAAAGGAGTACATTATGAGGGGGTTGGGTAAAGGTCTTTGTAGCATTTGTTTTGCCTGGACTAGAGAGGAAATACGTGCAGTGTTTTATACACAGTCTTTTCCCTTGTAGCAGCAAAGGATACATCTCCATATACAAGGTTTTCTGAAAATGATGGGGGGGTGGCAGATGGGGCAAAGTCTAGATTGGGTCTGCTTACATGAACAGATAATATTTGAGCTCTGGTGAAAGAAGCAACATGAAGTGGCTTGGTGGCCTAGTGCTATCTTACTGCACTTGAAGATAATATTTGTGTGGCTTTTGAATCTGACGTATGTGTTACCTAGTGTAAAGAAATAAAACAACCCGCCACTGGCAGAAACCTTATTCTTCACTGAGTAATGTCAAGCAGCTTACTTATAAACATTGTGATGCATCATAAATTCAAAATAAAATAATGCCCATTAAGAGATAGGCTTCTCATTATTTGTATTACAGATGCTGCCTACGTACCATGCATTCCTGGACCCAGCACTCATCTAAGGAGTTGTGCTGATATTCTTCAGCCAGAACATATTAAAATAATCCAATGAAATATACCCACTTCTGCAAGGATTTAACATGTGTGCCTGATAGGAGAACACTACTTAGGTTTAGTAATGAAAGAATTATTTTCTTCCCACAGGAGGAACTATGTTTCTTTAGTGAGTTTTAATCCATCTTACTGAAAAGAAATTGCTTTAGAAAGTTGACTGATCTAGGCAATATGTATATCAACACCTTGCCAGGTAAATTTTTTATAAGAACAGGAGAAATTATCTGGAATAAATTCTGTGATAATGTTTGTTCTTGTCTTAATCCTATATGCCACTTCTGCTCTGTTTCTCTGAGCATAGGGTCAAGTGCTTGGCACTCAGGTTACTATTTACATTTGAGTAAGTAAATATGAAAAGCTTCTAAATCACAATGACAAAGTTTTATATAACCTTGCACACTCTTTGCACAGATACAAGCTATGGTGCCATGTGAAAGACAAGAGGATCACTCCCACATGTACTGTCTTTGTGACATGATATTTGATTTTTAAGGAATGATACATAGGATTAGCATTGCATTAAATATTCTTATGCTTCAGCATTCATTTTATTGTCAAGCTGAAATAAAAATTTCAAGTCTTAGAATTTTCAGTTTAATACAAACTCTTCAAAAAGTCACTTGGAAATACCTCAAATGTATTCTGTCATGCAAACAAAGAAATTAGAAATACAACTATCCGTTATTCCTATGATCTAATTCTTCCTCTTAGCTTTTCAAAATAATTGCTAATAGTTTGTTTCCGGTCATTCAGTACTATATTGCATTTCATTGCCAAACTGTCTTAAAAAAATACAACTCTACAATTTTTAAATTTTGTATAAGCCCAGTTGCTGAACTGTGTTACTCATTATCATATATGCAGTCAGTTAACATACAGTGAACCTCACTCTGAGATGAATTGCCCCATCACATTCTGGGAGATGTCCTTCTGCAGATCCAGCCCACAGGAAAGAGAGGTGTGTGAGGTTTCTTTCATAAACTTCTTTTTATCTTTTTCCTTTTTTTTTTTTTCTTTACAAAAAAAATACATCTGTAACTTTCCATGACAAAAAAAATGTGTTAATCAAAAATTATTATGAAGGCCATCAGCCCCTTACAACCATCTCTAACGTTGACTACATTCTCTTCTCACATGAGAATCATAAAATTTCAGGTCACTACCTGAAAGTGTTTTGTTACGTAGTTTGTCGCTTCAAAGAATAATCAGAACAATCCTTACAGTCACAGGGCCTGATTCTCCATTCTTTGGTGCACTTTGCAGCACTGGAACTCTGTGGAAGCCAATAAGCTAAAATTGAAGTTAGGAGTCTCATACTTCAGGTCATATTGCATTGTGTCCTTAGATTTTTCCTTTTTATTTATGAAACAGAGATAAGCTTTCTGACAAATAAGGCAAAAGTTTAATCAAATTATTACTTCAATAAAGTGAATTCCACCAGTTTTGCTCAAATACCATAAATCCTCAAAGCTAATCTTCTTTATCTTATTTATATTTTATTTGGGGGAAAAGACATTAAACATTTACGGATAACATCTTTTTAAGGTTGTTATAACTAAAAATGAGATTTTAATGAGTGCCTCTGAGAACATTTAAGTCATTGATGGTATGCTGTCAAGAGATGGTGGTGTTACAAACACCTGTGGATAACCATATTTGCATCCATATATATACATGTTTAGATGTTGACTTTAAGCAGGTGAAAAGACTATTTATGTAAAATTATGCACAATTTGCAGGATTAGTGCCTTGGTGCCCATAATTGGAATAGAGTCCCAAGCAGTTATTTTACATGTCTCTGATAAAAGCATAAGATAGTGAACCGTCATCCATGACTATGTAGAGTAAGGTTTCCTACTGTCATTATTTCTTTTTTCCAGTGTCACTAGCCAAACTGGGACTCCAGAACATGGGCTATAAAGGCAAATAAAACTGCATATTTGCCATATGTAGCACATGACCTAAGGTCCTTTACCAAGAATGTATTTATTTTACTTTAATTATTTCATTTTACTGCATTTTGCTGGACACATGTCCAGATAAACTAATTGACTAAAAATCTTATTTTACCATAACTAACATCATGCTTTGCACAGGCTTTAAAACCTTATGTTCCTTAATTAAATGTTTCATGTCAATAGCTAAAGAGCCTTGGTTTCTTATGGATGGAACTGTTCTTGCAAAGACAGTCTAAGTTGAATATCCATAAGTAAAACCCCCTGCACTTTGTTTATTTACATGCTGCTCTAGAAATGACATCTATTCTGATTAGGCAAATAACAACAGATTCAGCTACTTAGTTACATACAGTCAAAGCTTAGCAATGTCACAATAAGGAGGGATTAATTCTGCCATCTGGGTACATGTCAGTAAATCAAATAACTTAGAACAGAACTGCTCTTGAAGCTTTTCTGAGTGAAATTTAACTTTTGAGGACATTAGATTACTCTGCCTTCTAGGAAAGCCCAAACAGGACAACTGTCCTCTTCTCTTGTGACAGTCCTATGCTGAAAGCTATTGCAAAGTCCTTGGGAAGTCCTGATTTTAAGTTGTACTGCATGATGCAGAAAATAACAAGATAAAATCTAGGACACATCTGCAAATATGGAAGCTGCATGTGCAGGACAGAGAAGTTCATTTGTCTAACAGAAGAAAAAAATTCAGTGAAGTAAGTTCTGCTCCTAGAAGAGCAAATAAGTCCTCCATAGGAGAGCAGTATGAGTAAGGTTTGTACTATGACAAAATTGGTACTGCCAGATGATACTGATAGGGAAGTATTTGAGGATCTTGTTACAAAGAGACTTTAGTGTACTCAACTTTCAAATCACTCACAGACAAAAAAAAAATATAACAGATCCTTAGATTTCTATCAGCTTATAATCAGCTACAAAAGAATGCAAACTTTTTCAATTATTAAATAAACCAGTTATTCTCCCAGTTGTGTTTTGGTTTTTTTTGTAGCTGGTGTTGGAAGAAAGGAAATTACGGGTATGAGGAAAGTCATTGCAAGATTACAGAAGATCTACAAGATAATAGGTAATCTTAAAATTACTAGATATTTTAAATAGTATTAAAACTAGTACAACTGAATCAGTGTCACTGAAATGTGGGAGAATTAAAACCCATGGAACATAGAAGAGGAAGACTAAAGAAAATAAAACCTTAACTGGAGCAAGCTCAAAATCATGTAACAGGAATATTCTTAGATTTCAGGGTCTCCAGGGAGTGAAATATAATGTATTAGTATAGGGCAATGATCATGTAGTGTGGCATCACCTGAGATTTGTGAAAAACGGGCATCAGAACTCTCCCCCTAGATTCCTTTAGCACTCAAAAGACAGAGAAGTCTTTCTAAAACATGAATATTTTTTTTATTTTAACTTATGAAGGGATGAATCAGAAGATCCCTTTTTTAGTGACTGACAACAGAAGGTTGGATCAGATGTAGGTACCTATGCTGAGGAATATTAAACAGAAATCCTGTCCATATAGTCTCTAGTTACTATTGTTAAAAAGCTGTGAAGGTGTCAGTACTTTCTTCAAAGTTTTCTAAATGTCAAAGCACTTACCCTTAAGTATTTGAAAGCAGTACACATAGAAAACAAAACAGGGCACATATTCCCATCATCAGTGGGAAAGTGATCAAAGACGTGTTTGAACTAGATGAGGAAATCAATGTCTTATTTCACAATACAGTCTCGTATTTTAATCACAATATTTCATTTGGTAGTCTACTCATACTACATATTCACCTGAACAAAAGTCAAGCAAAACTGCAGTGAAAATGCTTAACTGTTTCTTGACAATTAATAAAAAAGTGTAACAATGGTGGGAAAGAAAGGTAAGCTTTTATTTTGTTTGCATGCACCACCAAATCATACATTACCTGTGAAAACTGCAGTTGTTTGTGCTTTTTGATAGACATAATCTTAATAGAATATCACTGTGAGATGAAAAGGTTCTGACCAACCAAAAACTCTTATTTTGGTATATATGTTTATCTATGTGTGTCATATGTGATCTCTGCAAAAATTTTCAAAACCAGTTAATCAATTTTAAAAGCCTGTAATATAATCCTAAAAGACAATCTTAAACCTACTTATTCTTTTATTTCTGTAGTTCCCTGGTATAAGCATAAACCTGTCACTAAGTCCCTGTTCCAACTACCTCTGTTAATGACTATAGATTACACAGCTTTATGAGTCACAGCCAAAATCTCACCTGTTGCCATTTGATATTGGCTAAGAATATCTTCTAAACATATCAGTACAACACTGTTTCCCTTGAATATACCCTTCAAAATAAACAAGGGAATAGTTCTTAGACATTCCAAAACAATGGACCAGTACAATTCTATAATAAGTTCTTTGTAAAGTGCTGGGTTTATTATTTCACTTGAAGTGATGTTGTGACTACAATGGTATACACAGACTTTTCCTTCCCCACAGTGCTTCTCTGGTATCTGCCTAAATATCTCATGATTCCCAGTTGTGCTAGACCATTGTTTCATTACCTTTGAATTATGTGACACACATCACAAATGCAACTATTGTATGATCCAGTGATATGAAAAACTATATGGGAACTAATCCAACGTTATTAGTGTACACAAAATAAGCATTCTTTCTTCAAAGTTTTACAAGCTCAATGAACATATCAAAGGCCTAATTTTGTACCTTGATGTCCTCGTTTGAGCCAGGATGAAGCTATTTTTCCTTCTACTGACTTTTTTTCCTTCAGTTAGCTTTCTTTTAACTAGTACCAAAGTGTTCCAGCTTGGGCTGTTAACAGCTGGAATGTTTTTCTAACTGCTGGGTCTCCAAAGTCACACCTTTACTCTGCTGGGTCAGACACTACAAGGGAGATTTATGACCCCCCCGTAGGAGGCTGAATTAGACAGACAGCAAAACTGGCCTGAGATATTCCATATATCTATGTAAGCTCAGAGGAAGGTCAGAGATCACAGAAGACAACTTCCTTCCTGCTTCTTCTTCCCTTCTCTTCCATTCATGGCCGGCATCAGGGGAGGACTCCGTCCATCCATCACCATTGACCCCCAGGCTTGAGCTCTCCTGACGCTAATCACTCTGTGCTCTCTCCAGCAGCAGCCCAGGATTTTTCAGGACTGTTCGCAACTAAGGAGAGTGCTGTGGGAGCTGCTGGGGGTGGGGGGAGGCAACAGGGGCTTTGTACATTTCCTGAACACATTTGTATATAATTGTATATATTTTCTTATAACATTAGTGTTAAATTAAAGCTGTGTAGTTTAGTTTTCAATCCAGCCAAGTCTCTCTCTTTTTCTCTCTCCTTCCCTACCTGGGTGCAAGGGGATTGAGAGCATTGTTGTCGAACCTGAGTCAAATGGTGACACTTGATAACTTTCTTACTCAAACCTGAAGTTTCAGCCCCTTAGAAAATGCATTTTATGATGCATGTTATGTATTATTGTTTGACTTTAACCCACTACATGAAACTAAGTGGGAGAGAAAAAAAGGAATCTTCTTTGCAGATAAAAAAGCTGTCAATACTGACTTGTAGAAATCCCTGGCCATAGAACCAAATGACGATAAGCAAATCTTCCTTCAATAGGAAAAGAGTGCTTAACTAATGTTTATTATGTAATCCACGTTGCCTACTTGTATGTAAATTATAACTGCTTTAGTAAAGGGCTTGAGTTAATTAAATTGAAGTCACCACAAATGTTTCTATGATATGCATCAAATAATTACTAATAACCTATGATCTGGACACTGAAAGAGCCTGGCAGAAGCACAGTGGGAATTCTTTGTCATGTGACATCTTTCTGACAATTACTCACAATTAAGTGTACAATTATAGGCAAAAAACCCTTATTTCTTTGTGTCAGCATGTCCTTAACTTTGGGACTGGCTTCCTGAGTGTGAGTAGATCCAAGTAAAAACTATGTTTCACGAAAACCTGAGAAAACTGGATCCTCAAAAGGCACCAAATATTCAACAATTAGATGTTATCTGTTCAGCCAAACATAAGAAGTTGCAGAATAAAAAACCAGCTTGCTCCTGTAGATAGGATGAAAAACCTGTTTGAAAAACTGTATAAAACCATCTACAACAAAGCTGCTTTTTTTCATCTTTGCTCTCATGAGCATTTCAAAGTGTGTTTCCTAAACATTAGGGAAGGCCTCTGTTTCAAACAGCCATTGCTACTGCAGAACACTGCCCTACAAGGTGCAGTTTTACTAAAATTCAAAGCTTTCCAAGAAATTTAAGAAGTAGCTGTATTACCTTTCAGAGACTTAATCGGGCTTCCTTAGCATTCAGGTCTTATTTTTTAAAAACTGAGCTATTGTAAGCATATAATATTTTTGTTACTCCCAGTACCTCTTTTTTGTACTTATCTCCATTTGCTAGTAAGATTCAAAATGCTCTCTTCTTGTGTCATCTCATTATGACTTCTTTGCCTTTATCTTTGAGTCTCAAATTGAGGTAGATGTTTTACATGTATTTTAGGCTAAATGTGAAGTATTCCCTCATGCCCATGAGGCATTCAGCAAGTTGATAAGTTCTGCTTTCAAGGACACTCTAAATGATGTTATTAAAATTCAATACTTTGCATACTATGATGGAGAAAAATGCATGTCCCTGACAACAAAGGACATAGGTCAATTTAAGAAAGCTTTTCAATGTCCCTATCCATGGCCACTGAATTCCTTGTGCCAGTATTTGTAAAATATGAAAATATTACCAGGGAGGAAAAAAGTGTAGAAGCTCAGGTCCTGCCCAAAAGTAAAAACCTATAACCATCTGTTGTTTGTGTTCCATGGATTTTGCAACTGTCATTTCCACTGTGCACGCCATTTCATCTTCACAGCAATATCACCAAAACACCCACAGAGATATAATCTCAAATATTTTTAACATACTGTATGATATTTTATTTTCCAAATCAATATTTGACAAAGTCAAAATGAGAATTTGTCTATAGGTTACTTTTGTGTTGTCACCAGGGTTTTAAAGGTTTGCTACTGTTTGGAAATACTGAACCTCAAAATTTAACAACTTAAGAAATATAGAAGTAAGAGGAAGGTATTTAATGCTGCAATTTTTAAATTATGAGAGTGTTTTGAAAAATGGCAATGGACCCTACTTACACTTCTATAGTATCTTTCTTCAAAAGGGGTCCAACTTGTTCTGTAAATTATTTACTTATACAATCTAGAATTTAAATGTACCCTTCTTTTTGGAATCTTAGACTCGCAAGACTATCCCACATTTCACAGCTGGGTATGGCTTGAAGGATTTATCAGCTCTCAAACTAATCTCTATAACCAATGATACAGCAAAAAAGTTATTTGGGAAATAAAAAGAGCAAAACAAAAAACAAAGACATGAAAAAACAAACCTGAAATTGTCCTTGGAAAAATGACAGAAAAAGAGTTAAAGACAAGTGAGTAAACCAATTGTTCTTTCCCTAAGGAAATCTAAAACTCAAGGTCAGCTGTGTCTGAAACCACCTGACCTGTCACATGGCTTTCATAGCTGCCACTAAGGCTGCTATCAAACCTACACTGAAAGCAATGAAAACATTTTTACTGAAAACAGATCAAGCTCCGATATGAAACTCTAATCACTTTTTGCTGTTAATACCACACAAAGTGAGAAGCGAAGTTTTGGAAAAGAATGAACTGAGAGAACTTGAGGTCGATTGTATTTGGTATTTTTGTTGACTTAATTTATCCATGTGTGCATTAGAGCATAAATATGGCTCTGTAAGAATATGAATACATATATTGTTTATGTATATAAGAATACATACATGCAGAAACATTTAAATATATATGTGTTCACACATATACAGAAACACAGAATGCCCTGTCACAATAACTCAATTCCATTTTATCCCACCTTCTGTTCTCCAGTAACAAAAGTTTGGTGGTCTCAGTCACAGTCCTTTGGGTGTAGGAGTCCATCACAAAACCATCACCCTTAATTTGATACAATTGACAGTCTCTGCTCAAGAGAGGCAAAAGAAGGAGTTGCCATGGAGACTGAACTATTGCTCTTCTCCAGAGGGTGCTTTTTTCAAGCATGGGCTGAACAGTAGAGGCCATGCAGTACCTGTAACCTTGATCACATCACAGAACCTTGCTTTTTGGGTTGGCTTTTTAGTAAACTCTAACAAACCTCCAGGTGATGGCAGGGGGGTGGAGAGAGATAGAGCTTAAGAAAACAAACAAACAAACAAACCCCACAAAAAAACAACAAAACCCGGTATGAAAGTGCATATTGTTCCAGACTGAAAGGGAAATAGAGCTTTATATTGATTTGATTTTTCAGATTTGTCACCTCTGCTTAGTGCTTTCCTAATGGGGTGAATGCTGTGCTTGACCTATTTGCTGAAATTAACCGAGACTGCAGGAGAGCATATGGATTGCCAGATGGTCTGCTATAATTTAATGCCATTTATTCTAAGTATGAAGTAAGCGATAAACATAATTAACATTCTTTTAGCTCCTTACTGGATGCCTTTTATTAGCTGTTGGTTTTGGTGTTGCTTTTTTCTCAGGCACTGAAAGGTAAGTTAATATCTTGTTACTGTAACACAGATGCCAGCTAATTACTGCAAGAGGCTGCAGCCTCCAAAGCAAGAGTGTCTGCACAGATTCTAACTTATTTGCTGACCCCACTGTGATGATTAATAGATTAAATGCTAAGCTCTAATGAGGATGACAGATCTTAGATGTTTTCAGGTTACCATAATTAGTAGTATGATGAACACAGTGTTCATCACAGATGTACATATCACACTTCATAGTAAACAATGCAACTTGTACTACAGCACATCAAATGCTAAGGAAACAAACCACCTTCAGACAATAAAAACAAAGGAGTGATTTCCTTCAGTAATGTTTTTCCTGATTGCTATTTCATATTCTGCCAGTGATTGTCTAAATGGCCTATGTTTTAGGAAGTGTTTCTAGAGAAGCTATGGCTTCAAAGAGTGTTTATATCAGGCAGGGTCGTTATTCTCAGCATTTTAAAACCACAAGTCTATGTGATATCCAAACAACTTTGCTTACTCTAGCTATGCAACAGATCTTCATAGCAACTGCAGTAGGTGTTAGCAGTATGAATAGTAAAACATTTTGTAATTTTTAATGCACAGGCGAAGTTAGCATGCTTGATGCTCAGAACAGTAAAAGAAGTATTAGAGAAAAGGTATAAGTACTGAATGCCTTGTATTTTATATGAAGAGTTGTGCACATTGCTCCTCGCAGATGAAAATGGCCACAGCTAAATGTCCTGTGATTTGCACCTGTACTAGTAATAAAACTTGGGTGAACTTTGAGATCACAGAAACAGCATAAATTAAACATTATTCAAAAATTATAACAAAATAACAGCACCTGAGCTATAAAACAAATCTGCCCTTAGAAAATTTAGCTCCAATTAGAAAATGTAGTGAAAAAGAGTCCAGGTCAAAAGTCACAGCACAGTGAAAGCAGAAAAAAATTTCAGCTTTTCAATCCCTGTGCTCTTCCTTTGTTCCAGATGGGTCTAGCACTCTTCAGCGGCCCCCACAGTTACGTATGTACACTCCACAGTGCAAGTCCTGATGTATCTATTAAGAAGAAATTACATTGAAGGGGACCTGAATGTGGCAAGACATACCTGCTCTTTTTCTGCACTCCTGATCACATTAGTTCAAATTACTTCTTAATCTGGTGAGTTTTGGTGAATCACTTCATTATTATTGCTGGTCCTATAAAATCCTTTATGATTCTCTCTAAATTATGATTAATAATGTATGGTTCTCTATTATTATATGAATAAAAATGGGATCAAAATATCTGAACAACAAGCTTTCATTGATACTGACATCATTTGTCAAGACATCTTAATAACATCTCTGTCTCAGCCAGCATTGGAAAAAACGAAGAGAATATGAAATGTTTTTAAAGAGAAAGTAAAGTGTTTAGTGATGATGTGGCTACCAGTACTCTCTGAAAAGTATGACACAAAAAGAAGCCCATGTTTTTCTTTAGGCAATAATGATAAAATCACGTAGTAATTAACTTTAGATGCTTTAAGACCATAGGAAAAAACAAACAAATAATAAAGAACCAACAAAAAAACTATGGTATATGCAAATTTCACAAATGTCTTACCTCCTGCATACATGACAGCTAACATTATCGATGATATCCAAGCTATCTCACTATATGATGTGTGGAAGATTTCTTGTATTTCTTTAAAGAATACTGTGATGGCTTTGGGGAATGCGTAGGAAAATCCAATGGAGATAAAAGCCCCAAAGACCACAACCCATCCCCAACCTCCATCTGGAGGTGGGTACTCCGGTGCTCCTGTTGCTGGTGGCATTTTTGGTCTCTGTCTCTTCTCCAACTAGGCTGAAAAAGAAGAAACAAGGTTTCAAACAGTTGTCCTGTTTTGTTTGTTTGTTTTGTTTGTTTGTTGATGTTGTTTTGTTTTGTTTTAAATCAAACTGCATTATTCAGTCATCATCTGCAGGGATTATAAAGAATCCCTGGAGCAAAGACCAATTTCCAGCTTTCATGGGATCGTTACCTGTTTTTAGAGGAAAAAGCTGCTCTGCAAAAAAAAAAACTCGTGGCAAGAATATTTGTAACATCCTATTCAGTAAGTGGCAACTGTTTCAAATCACTGATCTCAGTCACTGTGGAAGTATTTGTAATTACTAACTTATTGGAAAGGGACATGTTGGTGTGGGTTAATTTCAGTAGTGCTACTACATGCAGCGGGGATTTAACACAGGGATGAAACAGAAAAAAACCCCAACAACCTGGAAATGGGACTTAAAGGAAGTAATGGAAAAAAGTTACAATAAATTATCACTAAATGCCTTTGTGTTGCTGAGATTCACCAGCACCTTAACAAAATCTTCAGCAACTAAAACAAGGAATAAATTCCTCACTCTGTTTTTAATCATATGCTGCCAGTATCCAATAGCTGATGATTGTTGATATCATTTGCTTATCTCATGAGAACATCTAAAAAGCAGGTTCTAAGCAGATATTTCAAATTTCCTTTGTATCCATAATATAAACACAAATTATTACAATTCCATATTGTACTCTTACTTTTAAATTTGTCATCTTCATATTCATTGATGATGATACTTCTTGCAGGAATTATTTACACAAGGTGGAGCTTGATGGAACTATTTTTGATCTGTTTACATGTGTCAGAAGACATCTGGAAGTCTTCACCAGTAACCTCCCAGACTTTCCACAGTTATTCTCTAATGAAGAATTTGCCATAATAGATGTCACCACAGATTTATATTTTAGAGGTTCTAAGAGGTGCAATCAGCACATTCAGGCAGCTCAGGAAATCATAGGTAATCCACATAAAACTCCTAAAGTTTGAAATAAAATCATACTGTTATTATCTTCCTGACACCTAAAAACTTCAGCTTTCTACATTCTGCATAACCATTTTAGAAAACATGTAGTAGCGAGAATGCATTTTGTAATTCTGAGATTTTTCCATTATCAGATCCCTTTATTATTAACCACAGAGCTGGAGTCCACTCTGTTTTTTCCTGTGTAATCCAGCCTACACAAATAGCACAAACTGAAAATTCCTCCTCCCTCTTGTTTCTTTGGGCATTTAGGCAACTTCTTACTCGATTGCTCCTGCCATACCAGTATCAAAAGCTGTGGATAACAGTGTGTAGGTTGCTGTTACACTTATGATTACCAGCAAGTCTCTATGCGATTTCTTCTGTGCCATTTACTGCATATTCCAATTTCTCACAGCAAACTGCATTAGCAGTGGGAGTGATATGATTACCTTAACAAAAACTAAAAAATGAACTGTGTCAGCTTATATTAATCTCCTGGGCTAGTGCCTGGAGTACTTCCCGGGTAAATGCCATGTAGCACGGCATGAAATACATGCCACAAAACTAGCAAAGTGTTGTTTTTACTACTATCTATAACTAGGCTGGCTCTGTGACATGAACCCACTGTACATCTGATTCTACACTTTACTGAAGCTGATCACACCTGATATATAGCTGACACTGCCCTGATACTGGCAGACCTCTGGGGGGAAGCTAAATCAACCACTAAAACATCTGGTTTCTATGCAAAGTTGCAAAAGCCCAGGTAGTTCAGCTTCTGCATCATATCATACAGGCTTGCTATTAGGACAAAAAAATACCTATTGCTCTGCACACAGAGCATATGAATCCTTTTTAATGCATGTCCAGAAAGAAACTCTGATGTGTATTTTTTTTCTGATTATCTTAGTCTTAGCTTAAAATTAGTCTACTGACCTACATCAGTGACGAAAACCTGGGTCTGCCAATAGAAGTAGTTAGACAGGTAGAGACAATTCTGGTTGCTCAGAATTAACTTAGACAAAGCAGTTAAATACCAGTTTGGTTTGGCTGAATCAGGATCCATTAGAAGGAAGAGTATCTCAGAAAGCATAGAACACACATAGTGATGATCAACTGCCTTCAAAAGCACAAAACCTCAAATTACCATGAAAAGCAGAACCCTGTGAAATGAGTGACAATAAACAACACCGTTTGCTATTTGTCCCAGAAAGCTGCTGTTCTGCTCATCTGAGAAAAAATCTGGGTTATTTCCTAAAAAAAGGTTAACTATTGTTTTCTTACACTTCAAAGGTTTAAGCATATTTGTTTTCATATTTCATATTCACATGACAACTCTTGCATCTCTATTATAAATTTAGGAATGCCACACAACATCAAGGCATTGCTCTCAATAAAAATGGAAAGGGTTTATCAATTTATTAAGGAAGCACTCCTTTTCCTAAATGCAATGCACAACCACTTTAAAAAAATCACTGCCACCACATTAGTCAGAACACTGAAGGCTCCTAACTGTCTTTAAGGCACCAGGGCATTGGAAAGATCCCATTATGTCCACCTCTTTAGGGCAGCAGAACAGGCTCTTCCAGTTCAGTGCTTTCTTCCCTTCAAAAGCTTCACAGTGAACTAGAAGGGCACTAAGGAGAGCAATCGGCATGGCTGCTCCTGTGCCTCAGCCTAGAGGCATTTGGCTGCAAAGTCCCCTCCATAGCCAGCCTGTAGCACTGCTGCAGGAAAAGGTTCTCTGCTAACCTACACTAGACGTTACACTGTCACAAAGAAGAGTCTGGATCATTGTACCTCACACCTCCTGCTTATCCCTCAGAGTAGAGTTAATAATAACTTCCCTGATGTTCCTTTATGATCATGATAGCCAATTTTAGCTACAATTAATAAAAGGTGAAGAGGAGAAAAATTATAGCTAAGCCTGCACCAAGAGGAAAAAGTATTCATCAGAAATATTAAATCCAACATCTCAAACATTCCATACCTGCTCAGGAACTAAAGCAAATTTCTCCGGTAAAATCCACACTTAATATCCTTGAAACTCTTCCTAAAGCAGTCTAGCACATCAATATACCTACCTCTAATGTAAGCCCAACTGGTAAGATTTGGATAGCATACGTAGTATATGGACAAGTACAAAATCCATTTGCAATCAAAACAGCATTTTAGATGAGTGGGTATGAAAGCTGACAAAGGAAAGAGTGGAAGAGGCAGGAATGAAGCAGTGACAAGCAAAATGACTTTTCAGAACTCCAAGACCTTATTGTGGGTTGTGAAGAGGAAAAAGAACTATGTTAGAAAGCATAAAAAAAGGCATGTGTGATTATGCCTATGTGAAGGACACAGAACCAGACAAAAAGAAAAAAGCAGCACTTGAGTAAATAAAGGTTACCACTGGTGTTTTTAGCTGGTCACATGAATTCCATCATGTGCCTAAAAGCTAGCAAGCAAACACTGCTCATACCTATGCTTTTATAGGCAAGCAGTGGCTGAGGAACGCTGCCTGCCCTCTGCCTGGGGAAGCAGCAGGGGAATAGAAACTGAAGCATGTCCTGAGTGAAGCCATCAATCTCCCTTTTCTCTGTCAGACACAGAGAGGTTGCTCAGACATTCCACACTCTGAGTCAGACAGTATACAAGGATTTTCTCCTAAGGTCCTTCTAGCTCTCCTGTATAAATCTCATTTACGTAAGCAGTGAAAAAGAACATGGCTTACTGTAGTAAGAGCTGCATGTGCCTACTAACAAATAATAGGAGACAAACAGGCAAAAGGACACTTAAAATATCCGATATGCAACATCTATTATTATATAGGTTTCTCAGCATATTTGAACTTAATTGAGAAAATGAGAACTAGTGAATGAAAGACAGAAAATGAGAAAAGGAGAGAAGGACGAAATGAGGAAGGGAAGAAGGAAAGAATTAAAAAAAAGGTGGGAAAAGGAAAGAGAAATCTGCAAGCAAGCAACGAGGTCAAACTAAGAGCAAATGTTACAGACAAATAATGTATCTTGATACTTATGATCAACCTGTTCAGACTGCTTTTGTACCAATGCTTCATTAATATTCTGCAGTTGCCAGCTGCCAGAATCAGCTATCAATACAACATCTTGTCAAAGGCTCTTTGGAGAAGGGGTTATGCTGTTCTCTTGTTTACAGAGACTCTGACTTTACTGGGAATTTTAGTTTTGTTTTTTTGCAATATGAGAGTAACTGTTTTCTTTCTACTTGCATTTTGTTGCCTTGTTCTCAATGTGCCCCATCACCACTTGACTAAGAAGCCATTTGTCCTGGGGTAAAAGAGCTATTATGCAAAAGATCTGTCCCCAGTTGCTGTAGGATAGTAGGAATATTTGTCACTTGTGTAGTGCATTCCAGTTCCACACAGTAAGCTAAGGACTTCAAAAATCTTTGCAAATTTGAGCTAACTCAGTCTTATCCCTGTAGGACAATTCCGAAGTATCCACTTCTAGACATGGGAAATAAGCATAATAATAGGCTAAATAAGTCTTATCCCAAATCAATGGCAAAGCTGGGATGTGGACGCATGTCCAAGTAAACTCTGAGTTGACTGGGATTTTAAAGTATGTGTGTGTTTTAGAAGCTCATTAAGAAGCAAATGGAGATTAATTGTCCTGCTTAATACTTGAGTTAGGAGCAAAGGTGGGGTACAGTGTTTGCTTTATAGGTTTGAATAGTCTGCTGCTCTAACTTACCCCTAACAAATGCTAATTACATTGCTGTATTTGAAATAAATAACTGTATGGTAGCATTAGCAAAACAATGAGCTATACAGGAATAACACTTTTCTAAAAGATCCTTGCTTAAAAGCTGCAAAGTTTTCAATTTTCTTATTGACAGCTCTTTAACAAGTTCCAAGCAGGATGACAACATAGCAGGTGACATCTCATCAAATCATATTGCTTCACCAACTTCTACAAGCTATTGTCATTATCTGGTGAGCAATACTCAGTATTTAAAGAAAAAAATGTCTTGTTAGTGAGATGGTTCTGCTCTGACTTGAGATTTTATTGTGGAGAAAGGGAGGATGCAGAAAGACTAAAAGGATCAAGAGAGATTGTTCACTGGTTTTAGCTCTAGCTTGTCAGCTTGGGAGGGAAAGTAGCTCCTAATGAGCTCTGGTAGCCAGCCCTAAAGAACTGGTTAATTATCCTGAAAGAGTAAAATAGTCTACATTTTGTCTGAATGTCTGCATTCAGAGACTGAGGGGTATGTGACAAATGAAACCCAGGTAAATGAAAGATTCACTCAGAATCTGACTTTACTGCCTTTTTTTCCACTAGGGTCGAACCTGCTGGACAAATAAACTCTGTGTGAGACCAAAACTGCTGAAATGTGCTCAGGCTATTTACCATTTTAGAAAGCTGCCATTTTTTTGTAGTTTCTCCAGCAGGCTTGAATCAAAGGGCTATGTCTGTGAACACTTTTCAGACTTCCGTGTGAGAATCAAATTATATATATATATGTATTAGATTAAACTATGTTTATGGGGCTTATGTTATTTTCTATTTTCACTACATCTCTAAGAAAACCTTAAAAAAAATGCATCAGTTTTACTTAATTTTAAAGCCTATTCCACTTCAGAATTTAACAGCAAAACATCCAATAATATTAAAATATATTGCTACAGGTATTTTAAGTATAAAGCTGTATTTTAATGAACAAAGGCAAAGCACTTTTTTTTCTTCTTTTCTTTTTTTTTCTTTTTTCTTCTGCAAGAGGAGATGAACAAGCAAGTTCTAAATATTCACATCCATGAAACAAACACAGAGTTATTCAACCCATCCATAATTTACAGTTAAGAATCAATATTGTAGTATACTTATCATCCCACTGAAGCAGTACAAGAAAAATATGTGCTTGAAGACTGTGTGGAAAAGTAATAGCCCTTTGCACATCACACATGCAAAGCAGGCATATTAATACCATTCTTCCAAATGCCTCGGAAATTAGTAGAGGCAGGCTTTGTGGAGGGAAGCAGAAGGAAGGGAAAGGCACATCTTACAAGATAAAAATAAATTAACAATCCAAATAAATTCCTTTCTTCTTAGGGTTTGGCTTTGTAACGGGCTGATTCTTACTAACAGCATCAGCAGAGCAGATTAATTGGATGGAAAAGCAAAAACTGTTTGCTGAATTAAACAAGGATGATTACAGATTTGAGTTCTGATGGCTGTGGAAATAATGAAAGGTCTAATTCACTTTTACCAAGAAGACTGGAACAAAGGCACATGTCATGTAATTCCTTCTTCCTGTTCGAGGACTCAAAATAGGATTACTGAGACAGAAGTGAGCCTGGCAAGATATTGCCCTATAAAAAGAAAAAGTGTATAAATTACACTGTGAGAGTGCAATTAAAATCCCATTTGCACTAAGGCCCGACTTCATCATGGTTTACACAGTGGCTAAGGCCAAAAGCCATTATTTAGTCAGTCAATAAGGTCAGGTTTTTACAGAACTGGAAGCCTCATCAAAAAAAAAAAAAAAAAAAAAAAAAAAAAAAAATTGTTTATATTTATATAACTGGAATTGTTACATGATTCAAATCAGATTTTGAGCACTTCTGAGTCAGTAGTAAGCTAACTAGCATAATTTGACAAAACTAATATTAATGTAGCATCTATATTTCATTGGAGTTTTACTGGAAGGAGTTCTGGAGGATTTTTTATTTTTTTTCTTAATCTCACATGTTGTGGTACCACATTCTCCTAGGAAACCATAATCTGTATTCCCAATCACAGTCATGGATTGGACTTCCATTCATCATGTCTTCTATTGCTACCTTTTTTCATTGACTTTAAGGAAACATAAGTGACTCACTTACTTTGGATGACTAAATGCCTAGATGACTAAAGCTAACTGAAATGAATTCCAACCAAAGTGATTGCAATTCTGTTTTAATTACTTCAAAAAAGCAGTCAATAGAATATCTAGCCTAAAGAGGTTGGCACTATATCCAAATTGAAGTGCACTGAAATAAAATGTTGATGGCTAAATTGAAAATGCCACTGATCCAGTATGAAGAATTAATCAGTTTCAACAATAAGTTGATTGAAGTTGATTAAATATTCTGCATACTTGGAAAAAAATAAACTGTCAAACTAATCAATCTTTCTAACAAACCCAAACCAAAACTTTTTTGTGACATTAAAGAACTAGTTTTAATAAGCTCAGTTAAACACACCTTTTATAGTTCAGTGTTGGCTCCACGCACTGAAACAATATTGATCAATTTATTAATTAATTTCTAACCACTCATACCACCCTTAAATTCCAGTACTACTCCCCTATGGTAGCTCACAGCTTTTCAACTTGTTGTATAAACTTATTATTTTAACTCTGTATAGACTTTGAAATTTTTTTGGAAATATAAACCTTCTCAGTACATCAGCACAGTAATCTTTAAAATTCACATGAAGTGAGTGTTGAAAAAAAGAATACCCAGAATAAAGGAAGTACTGTAAATCTGGAGCTGTATGTTTGATACATAGTTTAAAGAGTTATGGTGTTTAGAAGATGGGGAGTTATATTTTCACTTATTTGTAATATTTCATAAATGGAAGAACTAAAGTTTCAAGTCAGTGTTAATGGAGTTGTCTGCACAGCTGCTGCATATTGCTTGAAAAATAAATAGCGTAATATTTCCAAAGCAGCAGATTTTCCATTATCAGTAATAACGGATATTCATTTTAATATCATTCTCTCAATACTAAGCTGCAGAAAATATCAATGATGGGAAATGCTAGTCTATTCTTAGGCTGGGCTATTAGTTAAGGATTTCAAAATAAAAATTCATATCTTTTTACATAAACTTATAATTTGGAAGTGGCAATATTTAATTCATTTATTGCTGAAGATAATACTCACAACCATCTATCAGTTTAATATTTGACATTATGAAGATGCAATAGATTTCAATTCAAATTCTGCTGACATCAATTTCTGTAAACTTTGTAAAAATTACTCTGTGCTCTTGAGGTTAGAAAGCAGCTCCTGGCTGTCTTCTCTACTTCAGAGTTATGGCACAGTGTACTTTCTGCATATGCCCTTCCACTTGCCTGAATCCTGGCCTGGAAGTGTCATTTCACATATACTAGGAAAACATTTTTCCTCTGTGCTGGTGCAGCACATGACTCCCCTGGGTGGAAATAGTTACTAAAGCTTCAGTCTCAGTGACAACTACTTAGATTATGTAATAGGAAGTAAACTGATCTGGATTCTGTTCCTAAGAGCATATGACTGGAAACATGTAACAGGCCAAGGCTGGAAAATAAATCTAGACTGCAAAAGCTTATACAGGGTTCACATTTCATTTATTCCTGCCAGTTTGGAAATTGCTACTAGCTTAAGAAATATTTTCTATATTATTAATAAAATGGAAAATGTTAGAAACACTTCTGATGACACAGAGACTTTTAAATCTGTGAACCAGAAAATCTCATGAATTATGAATTATTTGTTAGCAAAGCTACAGTTAACTTATTTACTACATAGAAAATCATATTAACAAAGGCAAAAAGGCAATGGGCAGAACCTCTAAAACTTACAATGAGAAAAACAGATTTTAAAATAAATTACTTCGGAACCACTGTATCTTGCAAAAGCCAGAACAGTTTCTGTAGGCATCCAGTATAAAAAACTCCCTAGGATTTAGGTCATAAATAAAAAGCTATTCGGTTAATACAGATTTTAAATCTATGTGAGAGTAGAGAAAATAAGCCATCTATTTGTATGCAGTAAAATTAAAAATATATCAATAATTCAAACTGAAAAACCCATTTGATACAGCTGTGCCTGTAAAGGTTTGATGTGTGAGCTGTTTCTGCCAGTGAAAGTTAAAATGTGAACCAATGATTCCAGGCACAGTATAAGTAAAAAAATAAATCAATCTAGAGGTCCTTCCGGGATTCCTAAAACATATAAGGTCAGAAGACAGAAAGAAAGACAGACAGACAGAAAGAAAAAGAAAGAGAAAAAAAGAGAAAGAGAAAGAAGGAAGAAAAAGAAGTAAAAGAAGAAAGAAACTGAAGGAAGAAAAATAAGTAAAAGAAGAAAGAAATTAATACACCTCAACAGAATTTATCATAGACAAAAACTTTTTATACATTTATTAAAAATGTTTCTAGAACTGAATCAGTATGGCTTCATAAAATGAAATGGAAGAATTCTAAAAATGTCAACATTTTTCTCACAGACACAGTCTTCTCAGAGTTTTCTCAAGTCAGAGACATTAATTAACATTTTATTAATCTCATGACCAGTGATACCTATGGCTTTGAAAAAGGAAAACATGACAGCAAGGTATGTTCCTCACTCCAACTGACTCAGGTTCCGGGCAGACAGATAATCATGCAGATATACCAGCACAGTGCTCGTGTTTGGTGCCACGCAGGGGCCATCCTTCAAGATGCACTTGCCACTTCTTAAGACCAGAAATCAGATTTTAACAGCACCTTGAGGACTGTGCAGGGGAGGGCAGCTTCTCTATCCACATAGCATTAGACAGCATGTCCAGCACACTCAACTTTCAGCCTTTCTTATACTAACATTTATGCTTGTAAAAGATCGTAAAAGAAGGTCTATTCTTATTTGATAGCCTGTAACTGAGCAGACAGCTAAACAAATGGGGAGACATATATTTACATGGGACAGTTTAGTACTATGCAGATACTCATGCTGTCTCTTGATGGCTAAAAATGGCTAGTAGGAGAAGAATAGCTATGTCAGCTCAGTATTCCATCAAGGCAATTTAGCTCTAATCAGGTATTATGGCATTGTGCTACATAAAATTAGTACGTGTATGATGATTATTTGTCTAGTCTGGAACATGACGATAAAAAATTCATTTGAAGTAAGTACCAAAACTAATATAATTTAGGCAACAGCAATGTTTTAGCACAAACAAATACCGGGGAGGAAGAAGTTAAGATTGTATTTGATTTCCATGGGAAGGAAGAGGATGTTTAATTACAAACTTACTATGTACTTTGTCCAAGTGTTAATGAGGTGACCTACCGATACATATACAAAACAACTTTAAAGACCAAGATGGTTTAATCAAATTCTGATGTGTACTCCTCCACCCATTGTAAGAAACTAGACATGGGGAGATCAAAAAACCTCTCTTGTCTGTTATGAGCAACACTTTTTCCTAACACAGTACACAACACCCAAAGAGTACATCATATTCTGTACCTCATAGAGAGCAGTTCTACAGTGCAACAGCTAAAATAATCTTTGACTAATTTGTAAAAAGTTTTACAATTCATCATGAGTCTAATATAAATCATATTGGTTTTACATTTATCATTTGCAACCTTTTTATCCTGCCATTTACTAACATCCAACACGTATGTGTGAAGCCTGTGGTTCTGCTCTGGCACAGCAGCACTGAAAACTTGTTTAGTGCTTGTCAACACACTCAAAGAGATGAATAATTGACCATCCACTGAAGGATGCAAGAGAAGTTCTCATGCAAGAATTTCTGAAGAATCTAGAAAACAATTTTTTTTATTTCCATAATTTTTCATATGCTCCTAATTTGGATTGAATTTTCTATTTAAGCCCAGCACTATCCACATACCTTATTTAACATCCATCTCCTCAGTCTACAGTGGGGACCATAAGCCTTCTGGAACATACACCTTTTGACCAGAACTTACCAACTATCTTAGCCTGTTACAAAAGTGTTTTTCTCAGACATTATGAAACTTCTTTTCTTAGCATAAATGGAAGATCCAAATAGGGCACTGTCTGGGCTTGCAGACCCAAACTGCAGACCTGAAAACTAAAGTCCTGAAATGCAACAGCCTGCTAATTATGGGCTATGAGCTTGCTACCGCAATAGTTCTGTTTTATCTGGCAAATTACTGGGGGGTTTTTTGACAGAAAGCATGGGATAGCATTGCTTCATTACTCAAAAGCAAGCAGATAAATCCACAAGAGGTTGCACATTTCTTCGTTTATGCTGGACTCTAACTGTAAAACTCCCATGTAACAAAGTGCTTTGCTCTACAAAACCCTTTTTCACCAAAACCACACCAAAACAAACAGACTCAAAAACATTAGGTTTTACATTACTGCTTCATTACAAGAAAAGCTTTACACTTCAGCTTATTCTCCTGTCAACTAACTTGTTATAAAACTCATTATTTCCATTATTGAGAATTTAGATCAAAATAACTCAAATCTTCAAAATTTCACTATAAAAACTGCAATAGAAACAGCCATAAAGTTTACATAAAGATATAGCAAATGAGACAAGAAATATAAAGATCTCTGTGGCATTTTCATGCTTCCAATTAGCAAAAGGGCACAGTTAAAAATATTCACAGAAGATACTCGGTAAATCAAATTTACCTGGAAGCTTAAAAAATCAAGAGCAAGCCTTATCAAATGTAGGGCAATGAGCACATCAATTTAAGCAATGACTCTATTGTCCCTTTCTGAACCGAAGTTTTGTCAGTTCAGAGGCAAAAAAAATTAGTTGTGTTTTTCCTCATGAAAAGCAGTTAGGTAAACACATTTGGTTTTTTACCGTATGATTTATACTGAAGGCCAACTTACACATAAAAATTATGAGTTTAGCCAAACTTTCTACATGTAAAATCCTTCATCATGTCAAAAAAACATGTATGGCACACTCCTCATATCTATTCATTTTGTCTTGACAAGAAGACAAAGAAGTGGCAGTGAAGTTTTGTAAATCTCAAGTTTTTCCCTTTAGAAAGTAATACAATACTGGGATCTGTAGTCTAAGAGCATTAGAGTCCACTGAAGATTATTCTTTCAGTCTACAAGATATTAATACTTCTATTTGTGTACAAAACACACAACTCCAGATTTTAAATGTTTTTCTAAAACCCTTAAAGATATCTCTTTCACTTACTTCAACTGAAATCTTAAGCTATTATCCTACCTATACATAAGTATGCATAGACTATGTAAAGATTGCCTATACATAGACTTCTACTTTCACATACAGCTCAACTGGCTTCTAAGGGGCTTAGATGCATTTAAACTACAAATTCATATTTCTAATTGTCATTTAGATAGATCCTTTCTCAGTCAATAGCGGCAGATGAAACAAGAACCACTTTCTGGGATCACTGGATTTAAGCATTGTTTTTCTTTACAGATTCTTCTCCAAACATGTTTTTCAATATTTCACTTATCTCTCAAAATATTACTGGAGGTACTGTGAAAATGAAAAAGGACAGTGACAGAATGCACCCTGTCAGGTTTTCTGAGCAAATACCGGAGTGCAAAAGGATGAGGGAATTAGTGTTGTTTTAATCTCCAAAATGTGAGTAAAGCAATGACTCAACTTCTTTGCAAAACAAAATAGGATTCTGAGAAGTACATGAGGTGTCATCTAGCTCTGGCTATTTATGAGATTTTCAATCACATTTGCAGTACATATACATTACAAAATAGTTATTATTACCTATGATAGCTCTGCATATTTTAAATGGTAAATGAACCAAAAGTACTCTTTCATTTTCCGTCAATCAAAGGAAAGTCTTAGATTTTCTAGAACCATTAAGAAATAAGGCTATTGTAGGATTTTTTCATATGCTAGTTCATAGACATTTTACAATTATTTAAATAAAAACTACATGTAAGTTGTAGTAATGTACATGTCACATGTAGTAATGCAAAGCTGATGTACAAATTCTGTATGTAAATTAATACAAAAAATTCTAATGTAGACTCCTTCAGTCATATTTCTGGAAGAGAAAGATTGGGGATTTACAATCTGTCAATTCAGTAAAACAGCAGAAAAGTAAGAGAACAGATTGCAAAAGTTTGATTTTGAATGATAGCAACATTTTATGTATTTTTTAAAAGACAAACAACAATAAAGAGCACTCCTGTCATATAAAGTTGCATGCCTTCCATGATCCAGAAAAAAAAAGCCATATAAAACAAACCACTCAAGTTCCTGGAGGCATGAGGATAAAATTCCATGTGAAATAAATACTAAAGTAGGAGCTTTGGTAGACTCAAGGACAAGACTGAGTGATTACTCATCACTTAATGCAAGAGCTTTGCAAGCCAGTTATTGGTTACGCATACCTAACATGTCCGTAGAGGAAAGACAGTCACTTCAGTAAAACCTAAACTTTATATATTCACTTCCAAAGCAGCAGTTTCTCCAGCTTAGACTAAATTCTGTTAGTACTTGCATTTTTGACAGTCAAAGAACATGTGATTATTGCTTCAAAAAAAAATACATTTTATCAAGATGGAGGGACAATGTCCTCCCAAATAGTCTCAAAACTGAATTACTCTCTTGAAATGCAAAAGATGTTGGTTAGAATTTTCTTTGGTGGAAAACAAATTGAAGGTTAAGTAATATTCTGATAATTGAGCAAGTGCCTAAAAAGGAAGTGCCAGAGTCACCTAACACAACAAACAGTGTGAGACCCTATTGACCAGCTAACCTCTAAAAATGCAGAACAGTCCAGACCTATCAAATGACCTCATGCTGTTTACTTCATAGACTTCAATAGGAGTAGGGCATCCAGCATAACCAAGGCTGAGGCATTTCTGACCATGCTAAGAAACAGAACATGAGCACTCCAAATCAACTAGTAAAAGAAATGTAAGGGCCTTCACTGTCATGCAACAGCTCTTTGAGGTTTTTATTACCACTGTTTATAAATAAACTTATATTTATTATCATGTATGTATTAAACTTATATATCAACCTTACATATGAAGCTTATACTCCTTTCTGTAAAAAACTTCATTTGTAGTGAATTGAGGGATGATGAGAACTGGCCAAAAACGTATGTCCGATGCAAATAGCAATCAAGATAATTTTCTCTAGCCATGAAAACCTCTCCATTTAAGTGCCTATATATGAGCACTTTTGTCCTCTTCATTTTGTCCAATAAGGAAATTAAGTGATGAGTGGGACTGTTGTAGAATATATTGTCTATTGTTGTCTTCTTTCCTTTTTCAGTCTACAATGTGAAATAATATGTTTGCTTCTCAATGACAAGGTCTTTAACACTGTAATACTTTTGACTTTTAAAACTGCCTTTTGCACAAGGTAGTGTCAGAACCTATTTAATCTATCTGCATTTTTAAAGTGTTTGTTGCTGGGGCTGCCAGCCCCAGCTGGTGTACAAATACTAAAGTTCCTACCTTCAGGTTGCCTGGAATCTATCTGTTCGAGTGTGGTGATACCACAAAGTTCCTCTGGAATGATCAAGGGAGACTGAAAAAAATTAAGCTCTGCACAAAACTTTCTAAAATTAGAGTGGTAGTGGAGAATCCCCAACTTCCATATTTTTAAATTTTTATTTATTTATTTATTTATTTATTTATTTTCCCATGTTCATGGAAATCAAAGTTTATTTATGCAAGTAACCTGAACTCAATGAGAAAAAGTTTATTTCAGAACCATTCTTTCTTACTAGCGCTTTTTTTTGTTGTTTTTTTTTTTTTTTAAAAAAAGGCATAAAAAAACCCCAAACAACCAGATTTTTAAATGTAACTTTCTTATTTGGTCCAGCACATTCATTCAGTATTTAGAGATTCATATATTTTGCAAGGCAAACAATAAACAGTCTCTTCTTCACTGAAAAAGAGACAAAAAGGATTAAAGCAAACACTTCAGATGAGGAGAATTTTTAGTGATGTGAAAACTATTAAAGATTAAAGTAAATGTTTCTGATGTTACAAAAATATTCCCTCTTGTCTTCAGCATAAACTTGGAAATTTCAACACCAATCACATTTTTGATGAAGAGTGAATGAACCCTAGCACCAGTGTTGATTATATGATAGCAACAGTCCCTCTGCAGTTCATCCCACATTATTTCACACTCCTAGGCAAACAAATGTATCTTTTTCATTATTCTGAATTAAACAGATTCCAGCTTGAGTGGGCCAAGCAGAAAGTCACAGACCAAGTTCTTCTAATGGAAAAGTATGATATTTTGATTTTGAAAATTTGAAATAATTATGTAGCAATAACCTCTTCCTGTACTTGTTGCAGAAGAAAGAAGCTATCCCTGAAAGACCCACTATTAAACTCCAAATGAAAGGATTCACTGGAAAAATTAAAGTCAGTGCTGGCTTATATGTCACTTAGATGAAATAATATATGCAAATTCTACACATTCAGCATTAGCCAAGTTATTGTATGTTTGTATTTTGCAGCATGAGCAAGTGCTCATTAAAAAAAACACAGGAAGAAAAGCAAATTAACATATTTTCTGTGCCAGAATTTAGAACAGGTAAATTTAGTAGAATTTACCTATTGAAAGAAAAAAAAATAATAATAAAAATTGTCATAAATAAAACAGGAAAGCATTCTGGGGGATTAGCACGGCATGTATAACAATCTTTGAAGCCTCAACTGAATATGTTGTCCATTCTGACTTCAATTATCACATTCATCTTATTTAAGCTGTACTTTATTTATGCAATATTTTTCATATTTGTACTCACACTCAAGGATATGAGAGGAGGACTCAGCTGAGCTTTCAAATTAAATATTCGGCAACACAGCAGAACAAGGTCACCTTTTAGGCTCATGACTAGAGGTTTTAGTTCACCCTCATTGACCCTGCCTATATTATGAGTTAAGTCATGCAAAGAGGTGGGGAGGATTATGCAAGAAAATGTAGGCAGGCTCAGTAATGTGTATGACCGTATGCACCTGTTACAGAAGAAACATTTGGCTCCCGTCTCTCAGAGGGTTTGCTTCTCTCTGTGGTCTTTCCCTCTGTTGCCTCTTCCTTTCACTTCTAGTCAAGCCAGAGAAAAATTCCATGCTTTCACAAAATAATTAAGGTATCTTTCTTCTGTACGGTCACACAGTATCACACAGTCACAAGTATTTTAAAAATCCTGTATTTCTGGCTTGCTTTTTTCCGATAGCTGTTCTAGCCTCAGCTGGCCAGCGTCAAATGCCACAGCATTTCTGGGGAAGAACTGTCATGCCAAACTGCTTCAACTGTAAAATCTTTGGACAGTTTTAGGAAACAATGTAGATCTTGGCCAGGCTGCTGTGTTTTATTTGATACAATTTATCAACACAGAATTTCAGGGAAATTCAACAGTTGATACCTTTTTTCATCAAGTCGTATGACAAAACACTAGGGTTAGGAGCAAATATAAAATAATTTTTATACTCTGTAAACTTTTTCTAACTCTTTAACATGTTTCCTGGCACCCAGAGAACACCTAGTTGTTTCTTGCAAAGATCAGATACATTACTTCCTGTAAGTAATAGATGCATGGGCTTGATCCTCTTTTTCAAAATACTACTGGCCAACAGAGTAGTCTCAGCACAGTAAAGATCAGCTACAATGAAGAAAACTTAGCAGACAAATTTATTGTTATCTTACAACAATCAGATCCTGAAAATTTTAAAGGATAAGAATAACTACCATAACCATTATTGCTTGCTTCAACTTCAGATGTCTTACATACACAGAAGTGAGGGGCAGTGAAAAAACAAACAAACAAACAAAAAAACAACAAAAAAAACCCACAACAAACTCAGTCTTTATTAATGGAACAAAATTATGTAAAACTTTTTCACAGATCCCTTCAATAGCAGTTTCCAACAATTAAATTCTATATGCAAATGAAGGTTTTTCTTTGTTTTTCTGCCAACATATTGCTGAGACAAAATTAATGTGAAATGTTAATACCAAAGTAGTTGAAGAAAAAGAGATTGATTGAAATAGGCAAACAAACAAAATCAATATGATTCTAAAACCCTAGGAATTAATTCTCCAGACTTCTCTGGCCTATTAGAAGCATGTCCATCCTACTTGTGCATGCAAATAAAAAACTGTTCTAGGAAAAAGCGTAGTGTTCTCTCAAGAGTTAAACTTTAAACTAGGACTCAGGACAATTTAAAAAATTGACCAGTTATTTTCTGAGTAATCAATTCAATAGTTATGGTCTAAGGCAATAGGAACATGGTTTTGTGTATGGAAACCACTGATAAAGTTTCTCAAACAGAAACTAACAAAATTCAATGTGTTCTGTAAGCAAAGACACCATCATGTGATCCCAAACATTACAGGAGCCTTAGGCTTAAAGCAGACACTTCACTGTTTACAGGTTGACTATCCAGACTTCAGTTTAATGCTGCTTAGGCCTGGCGTATTTCTGCTTGAAACCTCCTGGGCAGAAATATGCGCATCTGTTTTACATGACAATGCAGCAGTCTCAGGTACTGAGCTGCAGGACACCACTGTACATCCACAGTGCATCTGAGATTTCTAAATAATTGCCAAAGTCCTAAAATCCTGACTTGAAAAGATTTCCAAATGAGAAACAAGGATCTACACATCAAAGTATAAATATCTGCTAGATGTACTCAAGCAAGCCATAACCAAATTGCAATGGAATACCTAGATGAAACCCTCCCTCTGTCTATTCTAATAGTCTGGATAATATTTATATGTTTTATCCATGTTTTAATTTGCTTTTAGCAATCTCATATCCTGTTATTCATTGCTTCTTTGTCACTTCTCATATAAAAAATAAATAGCATTTAGAAATAATTATTTTTGCACTTATATCTGTTTAAATTCCTTATAGTTTATTTTACTGAAGAGGCAAAAGAATCTTATTTAGATTTTATCTGTTAATTTAGAGTTCATAAAAAAGCAATGGAGTATATTTTCTGTGGACATTCCAAATACCGGTGCCAAAAATTTTTCTAAAAATGTTTAAAGATACTAGCAATGAATTGAACTGACTGAGAATTATCAGCTGACAATCTAGAAAAGGAAACAGACAACGCTTTCATAGCTTTAGAAGTTTATCCTGTCAAACCTTACAGCTCTGAGAACCAAAGAGTACTTACTTAAGCCAAACAAAAAATTCCCAATGAGTTAAAATAATAGGATGAAGATGCCAAAACATTCAATTTCACTTTCAAATTCCATATATTTCTAAGGAAATATACCAAACTTCACCTTGACAAGGCAAATGAAGAATAGAATCATAGTATCTCATATCTAAGGCATTTATTTATATGTAGCAAAACCAATTTGAGCATGTCACACCATATGTAGTATTTTATGAAACACAAGCAACAAGGCAACAAAAGTGCAGTGACAAACATTGGAAATTACATCAAAAGGAATAAAACCAAAACTAATAAAAAACAGCCTTATGTTAATTTTATTCCACACACTGCACCTCAGAAATGATTCTACATTTTACAAAACCTGTTGCAGGAATTAGACTACAAACCCTTTGCTACTACCTGACCGGGGTAATTAATGATCCATCAAAAATTACAAGGAAGCAAATTTTATACCAACAGAGTAATGTGGTGAACCACTCTCAGCCGGCCAAATCCAGCTAAATTAATAAAGTCATGCCTTACTATGTCAGAGCTTAAGTACAATTTTCCTACTTGCCTGGTATGCCTGTGACAAATACAGCCTGAGGTTTCCAACAACAGAGATGCTGTTATTATGGCAACTGTACAGGGTAATAAAAGAAACCTTGCGAAAATCACACGTGACAAAAGTTGAAAGGAAAGTCACAGTAAATTGCTGGGCCTGCTACTATTCATTCAAGTATTTCCATGACTGTTTGTTAATCTGCACATTACACTAATTCCACAATAAAAGATTTTTTTATTTGTATTTCAGGTATGCACATGATACTAGATGTTGAAATCAGAATTTTGGAAAGCAGGCTTTAGGCTAGAAGAATGTATTGATATTTTATTATTGTATCATAATAGCATCAGTCCACCTTTAACGGACTTCATTCTCTCTTACAGGGCATGATGGACTAGATGATCTTTCAAGGTCCCTTCCAACCCCCAGGATTCTATGAGAAAGACATAAGTTGGTCCTCTACTCATAAAGATATTAGGATGTTCAAAAGCAGGAAAAGATGGATCAGTGTCTGAGATTTCCATGAAACAAAATGGTATTTTATTTCAATGTCTATCTAAACAGGTAAGGCACTTCTGGTTATTTGTATATAGATGCATGAATCTGATGAAAGACAAATCAAGGTGAAAATATAAAATTTAAAACCCCTCAAAAAATAGGAGTTTAAAAGACAAAACTCAGCAGTAAAAAAATAGAGTCAATGTGCTAATATAAACCCAGGTAACTTTTGAGCAATATTAAAGTAATTTCTATAACTTGTAGTACTGTCAGATTTTTCCCTGACATCTCCCAGAATTACTGCCTATGAAGACATGAGGAACTTCTGGAAATCTAGCACTTCCAATGTAGGATAATCCTTTTCAGTTCTGAGTAGGCAGAACCACATTTGTACACTTCATGCTGTGCACCAAAAGAAAAGATCAAGAAGTGGCTAAATATCATCAGCTAGGCACTTCTGACTCATGCCACAGAAAAATTTTATTTCCAGTTAATTACAGAGTCGACATATTTCTAAAATTGGAGTACTCACCATGAATAAGTAAACAAGCAATGCTCTGAAAGCAAGTTCAGATGTTGCCCTTGTAAGAAATGAGGAAACAGTGGAAGTAAGCCTTTGTGTGAAAGTACGCTTCTCTCTTACCTGCTGTCTGAGGAAACCACACTGAGATAAAATTTCCCCCAGACTCATAAGCCAACACTTTTTTGTCTGATGCCCCATACATGTGGCCATTAGGATACAGACATCAAGATAGCCTGTACTTTATGCAGATATTTCATGTGTCATATAAAAAGCCAAGGTATGTCTTCATGACACTGGCTTCTGTTGCCAGGTACCTACACAGTGAGCTGTGTGGCATCTGGAAAAAAGCTTCAGTAGCATTTTGGTTGGATAAGGACAACGTGAATGTATGTACTTAGATGAAGGAAGAGAAAGAAAGGGGACACAGAAACATAAAGTGTAAGAAAGAGTGAGGGAGAGAAAGATGGATAAAGTGATACCTGAGACAGGAGAAAATTAATTGTTCTTCATTGAATATTGGTAGAGAAGGAAAAAAATGTTTCAACTTCTACGCTATTATGGTTAGCAGGGAAGGAGAGATAAGGAATTTATTTTTAGCTAAAGAACTACATTTCCCTAGTGACATAAGGAAAGCAATGTTTACCTACTTTTCTATGAACTTAAGGTTCAATTGCCCTTCAGACACCTCTCTGTTACAAATGTAATGCTCCTCAAGAACAGATGTTAACTGTTACCCCAGTCTTTAGAAGCAATTTTGTGACTTAGCAGATAGGACAGCTGCAATAACAAATGAAGCTGCATTTCTGACATCGATATATTTCATTCTGATACATATAATATGTCTATTTGTGAAGGGTTTGCTTCTGCAATTTCTCTTCAAATCTTGTATTTCTACTGTACAATACCCAGCAAATCATCAGCCTTGTGGTATGATTTGATTACACATAGGGCTAGCACTGTTAATCTCTGTTTATATCTACTGGCTGTATTACAGAAACTTTTATTTTGGAACTAACTACATTTTCCCATATTAACACATCTCAAACTTTCTCTGCTTTGTCAGTCTGTTTAACCAGCATTGCACAAGAATACTGGGCCCTTGAGCCTGAATTTATGTATATTTGCTAGCCATTTTCTCCTCTTACTGCTAACGCATGAGTAATTCAGCTTCACAATGTAGACAGATGTTAGTACCTACTTTCAATCTACATCCTTTTTGCCAAGGTAGAAATGAATATCATGGGATCATTTTGAACAAATAAAGTACTTACTGAGGGACAGAAAACAATGTGTCTTATGTGAAGGATGAAATGAATCCAAAAAGCATTTTTACATACTGTAATTAAGTCTTTAATATTTTCATACATTTTAGAAAATCTTCCTCATAAGTCAGAGACTAATTACTAAGCAAAAACTGTTAACATTTGTTCCAACGGTGTATTTCATACTGATTGATACGAATTAGTTTGCTAATAATGTGTGAAGAGAGTTCATTACTAAAGCAAAAATTCCTAAATTATGGAGTTTCCTTCATGTTTACCTCTTCAGATTTCAAATTTAAAATTGAGGACATATGAATAATTTTATGTATAACAGTAATATTGAAAGTGAATTAATATTTTCTGAAAAATCTTACAAAAAATAAAAGAAGAAAGAAAGAATTCAAAGCAGTTAAGAAACAGATATAGACACCCAAAAGCACTTAACTGGTTGTTTCATTATACCGGTATTTCAGTACAGTGATGGCCTACTTATAAATAGTGATTTAAAGTGTCTGCTATGCCAGATTTTGTTAAAAACTTTTTTAAGTTTCCTGTCTTGTCATTAGGTGGGATTTTTTTCTGCCTTTTACATTTTTCTTTATTTCACTATTCAATATAGTTAACTGACTGTTCGGTGGGAATAAAGGTGCATAAAATGAAAGGTTGCTTCCTCCTCACACTATCCTTAGCCTTCTGATTTGCTGAGGGTGCAATTTGCCCTCATTCAAATGGATCTTTTCAAATGATAACTTCTACTCTTAAAATGAGTTGTTATAAAACTATCTGATGAGAAGGAGGATGGCTTTCCCTCTCACAGCTTAAAGATTTCTGCATCTGAGTAGCTAAGTTCAGATAACCATGCCCCAAAATAGCTAGCCCTCCTTTTTGCAGCCCCATCTCAATTGCCCTAATCCAGAAAACACCAGAAATAAGGGGTTTTCAGCTGCCTCTCATGGAGCATTCTCCACTTTGTATGGTCATGCACATCATATTCTCTTCATCCCAGATACCTCCTCCATCCTTTTTCCCTTTCTACTACATGTTTCAAGGTTTCACCTCACTTCATGCCAGCCATCATTCCCTTTGTGCAAAGGGACAAAACCCAAAGGGCTTGAAAAGACTTTCTCTTCCACAGATCAACTGTTCTAGTTTTAGTATTCATACTCCTCCTCTCCACCTAGGTATTACCAGCACAGACTGCTTGAGTTGCACACCACCATTAGGCCATCAGCTGAAGTCATAATACCCTCGGGCTGATGTTACATCAACCTGCCATTTACAATGCAGATTAACTTTTTCTTCTCCTGTAGCCCTAGTTCATCTGTCTTCAGGCAAGGGCCAGCCAGCAACCTTGGCATGTGAGCAAATCACCTCCTAACTGTTCTTCTGGGAGTGCTGGCTGCTACATGCAGCCTGCCAGGGCCTTCCCTTCACCAGCTACCTGGGTACCCGCGCTGCACCAGCGTGTCTCCATGTCTGCATTCCCAAGGAACTGCAGGCTGCAAAACAAAGACCAAACAAAAAATATTCACACCGAGTTATCTAATGGGTAACTTTTTTTTTTTTTTTTAAATATCCATTCCTATCGTACTTTTCTTTGAATTTGATAGCAATCAGGGATAATGGAAAACAAAATTAATACATCATATAATCACCACAGATAGCTGCCCAGAATAAAGCAGACTCTTCCTAGTCAATCTAAATATGATGTAATGGCATTAATATATTATTGCTAATCTATGTCTGTGACACTGTAAAATCTGAATTATATAGAGCAAGACAGTACGTTAACAACTACAACTGTTTCTCACAATACAAGGAGGAGGAGCTACTCAAAGAAATGATCAGGTAGATTTAAAACAAATATTTGTTCATACCAATTTCAACTCTAGTTTCATAGAGGGGAACTCACTATGACAGGACATACTGAAGATCAAACTACCATGTGTTTATTACAAAATCACACTAGACATCACTAGTTTCATACAGTCTGTGCAGATTCAACTAAACACCTTTGGAAACAGGATGCTGAGCTGACTGGGACTTCAATTTGACATCATATATCAATTTTCCTCTTTTTGCAAAAACAGACTACAAAAAGTCGTGTGAGATTAGTGAAAGAAGCCTCAAACTCTTTCAAGTATTCACACCTTTGTAGAGTGAAGGATTCATGACTGTTTAATGAGTATAATTATCAGTTTTAGTGAAGATTTTTCTTAACAACATTGGTATACGTTTTAAAGACAATACTGAACTACTTATTCATTACTGACTATTCCTGCTCTTTTGAAAAGATTTTTGGGAAGAATTAAGGAAACAGAAATGAAACATAATTTACTTTTGAAGATAATTTGTTTTATGAAGATCATTTATTTTAAAACTTTCTTCATAATCTATTTTTAAGTTCCTTCTTTTCTTTAACTGTTTTCAAGGCAAATCCACAAAGACTGAATTATATCCCATTCTACTTACCTCAATAAACTTTGAACCTTGTCTGAAACCTAGGGAAAAAAACAAAACAAAACAACAAACAAAAAACCACCACCCTTCCCTTAATAATCCTACTCTCAAATAGACCTAACTGCCATGTTACCACTCCTTTCTCTCAGAATAAATATTAAAGCAGTGTTTTCTTGATGTTTTACCTTTTTCTCCCACAGGTTGACACTGCATAAGACACTGTGGACTGCCACATTTTGCACTGACTGTCAGAGTATTTCCTGAATGTATTGCAATATTAATAATTTTTAAAAAGGTAATTACTATTCCCAAATGTGAGAGTTAAGTCTTCAGAGATGGTGATGAATGCTCTCTTGACACAAGGCAATGGTAAATGTAATGAAATGTAAAATAGTTTGTTCACTAGTAAGCATGGTAAACCATTAGTTATCAGAAAAGCACACAATTCTTCCAACAATATTCAGTATAACAAAACTCAATAACCAATCTCATTATCTCTCCTAACAAGAACTGTATGCTTCTACCCTTTAAAAGACTGCTCAGAATTTCTAGCTCCCTAAATGAGAGCTAGAAAGCCCAACACACACAGAGACTGAATTCTAGACAGGCAAATGTCTGCGAAGAATTTCACCTTCTCCTTTTGGCTTATGTTTGCAGCTCCACTGCTTGATGGCTCCAGAGCATAACTACTGCTGCCAGGCTGATCTCATGAAAGGGAGGGGGATGTATAGGATAGCTGGCCAGCAACAGATGGGGATATGCTGTTCCATCCCACAGGCTGGTAGAGCTCCTGTTGCAGCACATGATGTCCAGGAAGAATCCTAACTCTAATGCAGTACTGGTCTTCTGAAGGAGGCCTGGCTTTAAGCCAAGTCAAGTCCTAGAATTCAAAGTACATCTTAAATTGTCTGTCCACTCCATACACAGTCCAGTTGTTTCCATTTTTTCAAAGTCAGTTTTTTATGCTGGAAACTAATTCATCTGTCATTTAAATGCTTTTTTGTTTAAGATAAGGTGAAAGCATGCTGTAACCTCTGGTTTTGTGAACAGAACTTGATATACCTTTTGACAGCCTAAGAGTTCTTAAAGTAGAAAATTCTTTGCTTTTCTGATCACATGTTGTGAACATGTGTGTGTTCCACAGGTTGTGGAAGACCCCAGCCTGGAGGTGTTTAAGGCCAGGTTGGGTGAGGGTTTGTGCAGCCCCGTCTAGTGTGAGGTGTTTCTGCTCACGGCAGGGAGGCTGGAACCTGATGATCTTTAAGGTCCCTTCCAACCTTAACCATTCTATGATGAATGCAAAAGAGTCAACATAAGTTCCAGTTCCCACAAGGATGATTGCTTTCACTCAATCTGCTCTACAGGAATTTTGGCTTTATCATCAATTGACTTCTAAAACCATTAAGCTGCATTAAAAGTGTTGTTATTGAAATTTGCAATGAACTGAATTTATGTTGTATTCATTCTCTTAATGTTGTATAGACACCTAGAGTTTAATTTTGTACTTTTGATATTTCCAATTACTACTTGAAAACCAAAAACTAAAACTCATTTGAAAACTTATGGAAATTAAGATACCATGAGTGAGTGGAAAGAATTTAATAAATTGAAGATTTATGCCATTTCTCATTATCAGGGTGACCGGACGCAATCACAAGTAGCTCATTCTACTGTGAAAACTCACCTTGATTCAACTAGTGATTGTGTACCAATATAAAGAACTGTCATCTTGTCTTACCTCCTTGAAATAGAGTTACTGTCTATTATGGATAAAATTATCTATGCCAAGTCAAACACACAACATCAGAGAACAGTATGCATTTGAAGTGATAGATTCACACCAGGCTTTAAATTACAAGGCACTAACGTAAAATAATGGAAAAGCTGAACTAATACCTGAATATAGAAAAACTAACAAGTAAGTTAAAGCGGATTACAGAATAGGATTTGCCTTAGAAATACTTCTTCTTTGCATTGTTGTCTGTGGCACCACATACAAAAAGCGTTATAACTTCACAGGGTATGTATGACAAGGTGCCTTGAGCTCGTGTTTGGCAGATTATTAGAGATTTTATGCAAAACACACCTGTATAATCCCATACAGAGCCATAAGCATTCAGTAGGACATTTTGTTTCTTTCTGCCTTTTTTTTTTTTCTCTCTTTCAAAATGACATTCATGTAAAAAGACACATACTAAGTGATTTATAAACACTACTGTGTAGTAAATGTTTTTAAACACAGAAATTAAGAATTAGAAAAGGGATACGGTCTGGTATTCATTAGATGCTATTCTTTTATTAAGTATTTCTTTTTTAAGCTGAAGGATCAGTTTACTGAAATACATATACAGTCTGACCCTTTCGAATTGTCTGCTGATTTCAAAGAAAATCTGCCTACAAACAGGAATTACAGATGTTTTACAGTTCCTTTCTCTTTATCAACAGATATTTCAGTATTCAAACTAAAGGAGCAATTCATGTGAATGCTTACACTCAGCATTTTAGTACTTCTTACTAGACTCTCCAGAATTAAGCTTCACTCCAGTGAGCCTCTTAAAAGAGCCTTAATGAAAAAAAACAAACCACAACTTTGCATAATGTTCTCATACAAAGAAAATTAATATTCAGCCTAAGAATTTACAGATGTGAGCCTTTAAACAAATGCAGTGAGCTAGAATTGCTCTCTTAGCTACTAATTCACCCTTACCACAAACTAAAACATAAATCAGATCCAGTTCTGCCCAGAGAAAGGAACTGAACCTGCTGAATAAAATATTGCTATATTTCTGTCTTCTCTTTTTCTGTAAAGTCACAGCCTACTTTCTTTATGGTCCTTCTGTTCTTAAATTTGAGGTCTATAGTTCAAGGCACATCATCAGCTTATCAACTAGCAAATATTTTTAAAACTTATTAAAATAGTTAGAATAATTATTAAAATAGTTAGAACCATTATTCTAACATATTACTGTTTAACTAGTTTCTTCATACATCAGACACTATTGTTACTGTTTTACACACAACACATGCTATATATCATCCATGTAAATAAATCCTAACCCCTATATCAGGGATTCAAAATTACATGTAAAAGGACAAATCTAAGCATACGTTTATAATTTTTATTAATATTTTATATTTTATATGTATATTTTATATTTTATTTTATATTTATACAAGTAAATTATTATTTATATAGTTGGCATATATGTAGTATCTAGTTTTTGTACCAGCACACATCATATACACTGACATTTTTGTGATTTCAGAATTGCATGAATTATGCTGCTAAACATATTATATTAATTTGCTGCAGTATAATGAAAGAATAAAATTTTAAATGGAAATCTGATGAAGGAGATTGCTGAATGTTTTGTCAGGTTTCACCTATGTCAATTTTATTTGAGGTTGATGACCAGTTCCATTTGTCATCTGCAAGAAGTTGATCCCATCAGTTTTGTATCGCTTTGAATCACCAGATGGCACTTTTCCCTGCTCTAAAGACTTAACCATCTGAGCTTGTGGGAGTTAGATCTGGGAGAAACGTTGCCAGCTGAACTGATATGCTGTACAGATACTGAGTGTTTATCCAGTAAAGAATAACTTGTCTTACTCAAATCTCTTTATCTGAAAATATTCTCTCTAATTAGTAGCTATAGACAAGCAACATCTACAGAACTAGAAAAAAATAATGAAAAAAGCCCAGTTTTGTCAACACATATGGACCGCCCAGGGACATTTTTAAAGACATTTGTTCACATTCCCCACAAGACTTTATTTAAGCTGCATCTCTAACTTGAATAAAAGAATACTGACAAAATTAAATAAAACTGTGTTGAAAAGTTGGTCCACTTTTAAGTACCATTATATCTTTACTGCTTCTATTCTAGTTATGTTCTTCAAGTAATTTTTTTCCCCCCCTTGTTTCCATGGGCAATCCACAGGAATTAAAAAAACCCAGAAAAGTATGCAGCCATGGCAAGGGCTCCCAGTGGTAGTGCTATCATGATTCATTGTCATCACATACGAATGGAATATCTCAGTGGAAACACCACAAAGCAATATTTAAATATCACACAGTGATTGTTTTATAATATCTGTAACTACATTGAACACACATCTTTCACTCTCCTGTTTTGTGGGTCAAGCACAGTGCTTCCTTTCTCTGTCACTCTGGGGAGAAGAGACAAGCTGATGTGTGTTGTTTGTTTTTTTTTTCCCTCAATTTCTTTCCATCTTCTAACTGTTTAAGGGGATCTAGGGAGTTTTACTGGTAAATCAGTTCTGTGTGACAATCTGAAAAACAGTCTTTTAGGAGGTAAGTTAAAGCAAAAAGATTTGTCTTCATAATAAAACTTCACTAATGTTGCATGCAGCATCACAAAAAATCACTTGTTCAAACATGACTCCTTTAAATAAGGATTTGGGGACCTCTCTACCATTACCTTCCTTTTATTTTTACTGTCAGCAAGTGACTCTTTTTACTGTTGGAGAGTTACATTAGTTCTACATGAGGATGGGACTATATGAATATACACCAGGGTATCAGTCACTGGTGAAAAACAAAATATTACTCTTTTATATCTTCCCAGTATTTTCATTTCTCATGAATACTTCATGAATAACATTTAACGTACATTTATTGAGAATCATATAATGAGCAAATGCAAATTTTAAATATATATATATATTATAAAATACCCCTCAGAAATAAACAAGAAAATTGTCGCCATTGACCAGTTTTGTCATTTTTTGTTCTGCAGATTGACCCATTTAAGTCCATACCCTTACTACGCAGTAAATTATTACAGTGATTCTGACATTAGAAGAGTTGTGAAGATGACAGCCAAAATTCTGACCTTTAAACCACCAGCCTGCTCTAGTGAAATCAAAGATTGTTTTGCACTCAGTTTTGAGCTCAGTAAGCAAAGAATTGGACCTTCAGGCTTTAAACTTTGATAACAGGGATGACAAAAACAGCACCAAAAATCACCAGGTTATCTCCTGAAAACTCAGTAAACTTCTCCCCAAGATTGTATCTAATCATCCATTGTAAAACTGCTAGCAAGGCTGTTTAGGTTGGTTGGAAGTTTGTTGTTAAATACAAAAAAAAGGGTTGGAAATTACTTTGCATTGCTTCAGTCAAAGAAATGTAACCATTTTTAAGTGCCTACAGCTAAAACTAGGCATACTGAGTTTTGAGGTTGTAACAGACTGAAACAGTTACTTGTGTCAGTGAAATATACACCTTCATTCTTTATTATAAAAATCTCAGGCACTGCAGAAGAATGAACTGTGTAAGTGCTCAGTGAGGCTGAATAGCCTTCATCACTCAGCTTCATCCAGGGGGCTTATGTTATGTTATTGCTGGCCTCCAAAACAAGATGTTTATCATGAAGACTTGTCAAGTAAGCAAAATTGACATTGCATTTATAAATTATGAGTTACTTCAGAACACATGAGATTCATTCTCCTTGTCGACCCAGGCTCTAGTCCTGATTCCCACACATGCTGCCACAGCAATCACCTACCTTGCCCATTGCATCAGCTATGTCCCACTTGTCTTCAAATCTCCTGCCCTCATATAACTTTTTCCATACTAGATGTGAGGTTCCTTAGCTTCTTCAAAGCTATGTTTTTGCTACTTTGATTTCACTCCTTATCACTATCCTCTCATTCCTCCAATTCAATCCAAGTCACATAGCCACAGAACCACTTCCAGCACACCATTCACTCTAATTTACATTTCATGTCCATCAGTTCTGAAATCCAGCCTGAGCTACACTGATGCTTCCCTTTTTTTAAAGTTTCTCTTTAGAAGACTCATCTTTGAACTCTATTTTCTCAGAAATATTGGCAAAATATATAAACAAAAAATGTCAATCAAATCTATAAAGCCTGAAAAGACTGGGGAGTGTAACTATTCAGTAACTAATCCTTGTTATATCCTTCTAGGACCAGACACAGTGTAAGAATATTTCTTTGGTAAAGTGTTCCACACTCTTCTGCCAATATGAATCATTTTAAAGTCTGCAGCAAATATTGCACAACCCAGCAGCAAATATTGCACAACGTGCACTGCCGCATTGACTTGCCTTGCATTTAATTAGTCAATTAGTTTTGCATGGATTACCTCTGTAACCTGAAACTTCCTATTACCACTAAACCAAAAGGAAATAGAAAAACAGCACGTTACCTGGCAGACGGCTGCTGTCCAAGACAAAAATCTGAACTTGATAGATACAGAGCCTTTGTTCAGTTTGAACATTTAAAGACTCTTTGGAGACCTGATTGGCTGATTATCACACATGATGTTTGGGCGGTTTATTTTGTGTGACCAACTGCCAAACCAACAAGTATCTCAAATTACTAAGGCACAAGAGGTTATGGTGAAGCTCAACATTCAGAACACAATCCCACAGGACTTCTGGGAACATTACATCGTCTGTTTGAAGTTCTTTCACAGTTTCTTTGTCTGACACGTAGGATTTTTCCTTCTCATCAAAAGGAATTCAAAGGCATAATTGGATGCTATAGCCTTTAAAGTGAGTGCTAATATCTGGGGACACCTGAAAATAGTTTGTGCCTATCGCTAAGAAGTTCAGCAGGTACTAGGGTGCTTGGTGTGAACCTGCCTTTTAAAACACATAGTAAGATTAGGATTAATATGATTTTGTACAACAAATTAAAAATTTAATCAAAATACTCTAAAGATCATCTGCAGAAGCTTAAAAGTAAAATTGCAGGCACTTAATGCAGCTAATGTTGCAAAGGATTTTTTTTTTTCTCATTTGAGCAAAATTATCCAGCAATTAACAGTAAGTATGCAATTGACTTAGACATTTTTACACTGCTCCATTTACAGGAATATTAAAATACCACATTAGGCTTTTTAGAGTAATTATAAACTTATTTTTATTAATAAGCAATGCTAACAACTACATTATTTAAAAAGCTGTATTTTGCTGGAGACAATGCAAAATTTACTTCAGAACTCAAAATATATTTTTCCACTATTGCCTACATTTTACCAAAAGTCACCATTTTTTAAGGAAAATTAAAAAAAAAATGCACACATAAAAAGCAAGTTGTACCTTAGAGCAGATTGTAACTTCACTCAAGAACTCTGAGCAAAATGATTTTACAAGTTCACATCGAACTTCTTTCTTTTTAATTCCAAAAATAACATTAACTTTTTTTTTTAAGAACCAAACAAAAAGGTATATGTGTTATTACCACTGCTATTTTTCACCAGTCTCTCACACCATACTTGCTTGACCCAGGTAAATCCTGGAGGGGATGAAACTGCATGGCCAAATGAAAAGGAAAAAACGATTTTAAAAAAATTTAAACTTTTCCCTTGTTCTAGATATTCACTGTGCAATTGATATGAAAGCCTCCAAGCACTTAGAAGTGCCTTGTTTGGGAATTTTAGGCAGTCTCTGGGACAAACTTTATGAGAATATTGTTGCTACTTTCTTCACTGCCCACCACTTTGAGTATTCACAGGGAAAGAAGAAATTATCTCAATTAATTTCTTAATTTATCTGAAAATAATGATGTTAATGATTATCTGCATTTCTAAGACCTGTGACAATCTTGCATGAAAAGTGAGACGAGTTCTAGCACTACTGGAAGCACACGCAATATGGGAGTTGCTTAAAGGAAAACACTAGTGCAATAATGAGAAAATATCATTTAATTGATCTCTGTACTGTCTAAAACTTCAATTTTAATATGGAATGCTTCCTTTGGGAAGGATGAAATATATTGGAGATAATACGTGGCAGTAATAGGTAAACCTCTATTGCCAAACTGCAGGGAGGACACTTGCAAGGGGTGTTCTTTTCATCACTGAGGACAACAACAGGAAGGGAATGTGTTTGCTGACACAAGCACATAAGAAGAGGACAAAAAGGAAGTAAACACGGGTTGCTGAACTCTGACAGAGACCCTGCAGTGACAGAAATATCTTGTTTCCTATTATTGGAGAGAAATAGGAAGTGAGGCATTGTTCATGCTGGAAACCCTCTGTTAGATTTTGACAACTTGTGTTTAGTCCTGGGGTACAGCTTCTCACTTGTGTCAGCAAAGTTGCTCCCCCCCACCATGCCCATCGATGGCAGGCCCTTCCTTCCGCAGGATCTTGTGCAGGGGAACAGAAAATCACCTCTGGACTCAAGATTGTTGCACCCGTGAAAGGCAGCCACAGGAAGAGAGATTAGCAACATGTACCACTGTGATGTCCCTAGAAGGTGAGCCCACAGCTGTCCTCTGGTGATGCTGACTGCATGGTCAACACAGGTGGGGAAAGCACAGGACCAGCTTGGCATCACAGTGGTAGACCATAGTTGCCTTTTGTTCATCCACTTCAGATAACAAACAGAAGAATCTAAGTCTGGGCCTACATCAAGGCTGATCTTCTAAATCCAGGGAACTGAGCCTGAGGTAGAAGGTTTGAGCTAACACTAAAGTGTGCTTCTGAGTGACAGAGCTAATTGCCAGAGGACATGCTACTGTCAGTTAGCTCCCCTGAATTTCACTGTCAGCTTGAACTTGACAATAAATAAAAGTTATTACTGTCTTTGAGCTTTGACTACAAGAAAGGCATGATTACCAAGAGAGCTATTACTCAGCTCACCACATGAGACTAATCTGGAAATGTATTTTGTGAATAGTAATGATTGTGGGTTTTTAAAAACTATAGGAATCCAGCTACTAGAGGGCTCCTCTAAGACAGGTGCCTAGATGTAATCGCTTTACTGCACCTTGCTGCCCATTGACACATAGGCACATACTTGTTAAATTTAACCACTCCTTCCTGAAAAAGAGCCAGACACCAGGAAGAGGCTGAAGTTTTGGGATCTTCTGGGATCATGAGCTTAAGCTATCAACATTGAAGAAAGTTCAGCATAACCATTTAGTCTGGACACTGATCTGAACTTCATCTCAGACATGCTACTCACTAACAGCTGTTCCAGTACAACATCTGTTTATTAATAGGCACTTAAAAAAAAATCAGTTTTGCACACAGCCAAATGATATCTTTAATATTACACACAATTTTTTCTTCAACCACAATCCAAGGATGTTGAATTCCTTGAAAGACTGTTTTACATTACCAGCAGCAATAGTACTTAAAGCTATATAGCTATTTGTTCAAATAATGGGTGTTTGGTGAAAGGTTTTTTTCTGCTGGTGTGAATTTTTGGTTTTGGTGTAATCCCTTGCAAGACTTCATATGCTGGGAGATGATGCTGTTTCTTCTGCTAGTATATGATTTCATCTTTTTACATTTTAGGAAAGATCTATTTGTAACAAAGACTTGCAAGATATTATTTGGCTTACACTTGATTTGTGACTTTTTCTGATTTAAGAGACAGAAACATCACAGCCATATTTAGACATTGACAGTGTTGACATCTGCATGTGAGCCAGATACCTAGGTTCCACTTACAGCCAATGGGCAGAACTGAACTTCTGGGATGCATCTCACTGATCAGTTTTAGACCATCTAAGCTATAACAAATTATGTGGCCTACAAGTGCCTTGATCTTCCCATTATATAGAGTCTAATTAACCAAATTATCAATATCTATGCTACTGAACTCTGCATTTGAATGAACACTTCTGTGTGCTCATAATACAGCTTCTTGGTAGTGTAGGAGATTGGAAGTAATTAACCAGTTCCTTCTTCCAGTTCAGTGTTTTTAAATTTTAATTGTTTTGGGCAGGTAGGAGGAGAGTTTTCATGTTTACTTATTTAATTCTTATAAAATAAGAAAGTTTAGAAGTATACGTTCTGGATTCTAAAAATGTTCTTCCTGTTTTCTTTGAAGTAGATCCACAGCTTTGCAGTATAGTGTTGAAATCTGCAATTTTGCAGTCTTTTCTGTATTGCTGAGAAAAATACATTCAGTTTGGCAGAGTAATGAATCTCTGAAAAGTATTCACTGCAATACCCATATTTTGTTGCTCTGTTTGTAAAATGTGCAACTCAGGAATGTTGCATTATGAACATTTTTATGGCTATCATGGCCGTATAGAAGAAAATTTATGGAAGATGCAGGTAAACTATCTCATGCTTTATGTACATACCATAGCCAACTAATACTATTCTTTTGAAAGTAAATCTTCAAGTCAAGTCTTGTATAACTAAAGCAAATCTCTGCCTTGTTAAAAAAAAATAAAATAAAGGAAAAAAGAAACAGTGACAAATTTCATTTGTGCAATTTTAATTCACATTTTACTCAACTAAGTTATTGCATAAACCATCCATTTAAAGGTTCAATGTCTTACTGAAAAACAAAGAGGGCAGCTCACCTTAGGTAAAGACTGGACAGCGGCCCAGAGCTGCAGAATTAGAGAGGCAACATTTTTAGAGCCAATTTGTGACTGCAATGATTAAATTGCTAATAAGACATTAATTTTTAGAATGTGGAAATATTTTGTCTTGTATATTTCTGGAATTCTATAAGACAGTATTTCATAATAGATAAATATGTGGCATTCTGAAATTCTATTAAAATGCCTACTATTAAATATAATTTATTGGAAATGTTGGAGCAGTGGCAGCAGAATATATTCTATTCAAGGCAACAAAATAGCTAGGGCTGCCTCTGAAGATACAGATAGTGAACATACATCAGGAACTGCTTACAATTAACCAGAAAAATAGTTTGCCGGAGATACTACCAAGACTTTTCAAATGAGCTTGAGAATTCCATAGTAGATCTATTTGCAGAAAAAAAATCCACAATAATAATTTAAAGCTATTCTCTGTGAATTATTAAAAAAAGTGTTCTCATTTAGGCCTGAAATATTGGGTTTGTTTTGTTTGTTTTGTTTGTTTGTTTCTTTGTTCGTTTGGTGTGGGGTTTTTTTATTAGGTAACTGCAGTTAAACAAGAGCTTGGGTAATAAAATATGCCATAGGACGTGACAGTGCACAATTTGTGGGTGTTAGGTAAGAAAAAAAAAGCAAATCTGAAAGGTGTGCTGCCACATTGCTCAACATCGTGTGAACACACAATCTTTTGGGAAGGTTCTTACCTAATTCTCCTGTGAGCAATCTTTTGCAGTGTTTATCTTCAAGAGATAGTAATGGGTGAATGGAGAAGACCATAAGGAACCATGAATGGATAACAGCAGGACCAAACAGACTTGCTGTTACCTGGGTAATGTGAAACACAGAGATTTTCTCATTTGTCTTCAAAATGGCAATAACTCCTCTGTCTTGTACACCATCATTATATGATATATAATCATAAACTAAATAAAAGAACGCAACACGTTCAAAATCATTTATAAGGCTACAGATGTTTATAACTCTATCAGGACAGAGTTAAGCCTTTTTCACCAACAGAAAAGGGCTGGCTGATGATATAAAACTTTATAGGAAACTAGGCTGTACAGACCATGACATGGTCTCTTCAAGGATCTGCTTGGTCGGGTACCATGGGACAAAGCCTTGGAGGGAAGGGGAGCTCAGGAAAGCTGGTCCATATACAAGGATCACTTCCTCCATGCCCAGGAGCTGTGTGCCCCAACAAAGAGGAAGGCAGGCAGGAGAGCCATGGGGCCTGTATGGCTGAGCAAGGGTCTTTTGGACAAAGTTAAAAAAAAAAACAAGGTATGCAGACAGTGGAAGCAGGGACAGGTAACCTGGGAGGAGTACAGAAAAGTTGTCAGAGAAGTAAGGAAGCAGGTAAGGAAGGCCAAAGCACAGACAGAGTTAAACCTAGCCAGGAACAACAAAAGAGGTTTCTAAAGGTACATCAGCAATAAGAGGAAGATGAGGGAAACTGTGGGCTCACTTCAGAAGAAAACTGGAGACCCAGCCACGCAGAACATAGAGAAGGCTGAGGTACTCAATGACTACTTTGCCTCAGTCTTCACTGGCAAAGACTCTGGTCACACTATCCAAGTTAGAGAAGGTGAAGGCATGGACTGTGAGTAGGAAGATCTCCCCACTGTAGGAGAAGAGCAAGTTCATGACCATCCGAAGAACCTGAACATGCACAAATCCGTGGGACCTGACCAGATTCATCCTTAAGGAACTGGCGGATGAAGTTGCTGAGCCACTATCCATCATATTTGAAAAGTCTTGGCAGTCTGGAGAAATTCCCACTGACTGGAAAAGGGGAAACATAACTTCCATTTTCAAGAAGAGAAGAAAGGAAGACCCAGGGAACTACAGGCCAGTCAGTCTCACCTATGTGCCCAGCAAGATCAGGGAGCAGATCCTTCTGAAGGCTTCTAAGGCACATGGAAAACAAAGGAGTGATAGGTGATGGCCAACATGGCTTAACCAAGGGCAAATCCTACCTAATTTGGTGGCCTTCTACCGTGGGGTCATGGCATCAGTGGAAGAGCAACCAACATAATTTACCTGGACCTGTGTAAAGCCTTTTACACTGTCCCGTACAACATCCTGGTATCAAAACTGGAATGGTAAAGATTCGATGGATGGACCACTTGCTGGGTAAGGAACTGGCTGGCTGGTCATACTCAAAGAATGCTGATCAACGGCTCGATGGTGGTGTTCCCCAGGCGTCGGTATTACCAAGAGGTGGGTTCGTGCAAACTGCATGGAGTTCAACAAGGCCAAGTGCGAGGTCCTGCACCTGGGTCAGGGCAGTCCCAAGCCCAAATACAGACTGGGTGGCGAATGGTTAGAAAACAGTCCAGAGGAGAAAGACGTGGAGGTGATGGTGGACATGAGCCAGCAATGTGTGCTGGCAGTCCAGAAAGCCAACTGTGTCCTGGGCTGCATCAAAAGAAGCATAGCCAGCAGGTCAAGGGAGGTGATTCTCCTCTTTTATTTGGCTCTTGTGAATACTGTGTCCAGTTCTGGAGCCCCCAACATATGAAGGACATGGAGTTCATGGAGAAAGTCCAGAGAAGGGCCACTAAAATGAACCAAGGGCTGGAGCACTCTCCTATGAGGACAGGCTGAAAGAGTTGGGGCTGTTCAGCTTCAAGAGAAGAAGGCTCTGGGGGGACCTTATAGCAACCTTCAAGTACCTGAATGGAGCCCACAGAAAAGCTGGGGAGGGACTTTTTACGAGGGCTCATAGTGAGAGGACAAGTAGTAATGGATCAAAACTGGAAGAGGGGAGATCTAGGTTAGACATTAAGAGGAAATTATTTAGTGTGAGAGTGGTGAGACACTGAACAGGTTGCACAGGGAATCTATGGAAGCCGCATCCCTGGAAGTGTTCAAGACCAGGCTGGATGGGGCCCTGAGCAACCTGATCTAGTGGGAGGTGTCCCTGCCCATGTAGGGGGGTTGAAACTAGATGATCTTTAAAGTCCCTTAGAACTCAAACCATTCTATGATTCTACAATTCCATGAATACCACCTAATGTCTTAAATAAAGAAGTATTGAATTGACCACTAACTTTCTTACTTTTTTAAAGCACCGTAGTAGCTCATGAAAACAAAATATGTTCAAATCACTCATATATGTTTGCTATTTTTCTCTTTTACTCAGATCACTTTAGATTCTTAAACTAAATCCCTTGCTTTGTCTTTCATAAATTACTTGTGGGCAAGTGTGTTTTTCAGAGTAGAAAACTGTTTTTTTCTAATAAGATCAGATAATGTATGTGAGTCTAATTCAATGGAACTGAGTGTATACATGAGACTTACTGAGTATCAGTTCTTCAGAGAGGAGAGGATGCAGAGAGGACATGGCAAAATAAAAGGTAAGAGGAAAATTAGCTTGAATGGAGTGGTACTATTGCCTTTATTGACATCTTCATTTTTAGTGGTGTATGTCTGTGAAAGCCCGTAAATCTTAGCCTTAACTTAGTAAAAGTTGTCATCCCATAATTATTATGTTAAGCAAAAAAATCTGTTTTCAGCCTGCAAGTATATGCAAGCAAATGCAATTTCCAAATTGATAGTTTATGACTTACATATAGACACATAAATTGATAAAGATATGTTATATATTTGTTGAAAGTACACTCAGCTTTTCAGTCAAATTTGATTTTGATTGATTAATTTTGATGATTAAGGGAGGCATTTAAAACAAGTAAGCAATAAAGGTAGATATAGTGGGAGCGTGACAGTTGCACTTATGTATACATTAATATATAAGCATAGTGATAAAAATATTTGGCAATTGATGAAGTAATTTTGTTTAGGCAGGAAGGAGATATAATCCATAGTGATTAAAAGGTGTAGTACAATGTCTTTCTATGCCTGGAGGGGCAGCTGTTCTAGCAGAAGCTTTCACCTCAGGGGGGACCAACTCTTGGCTGTAGTTTCTAGCAGGGTAAAGCAGGTTTATTTTTATGGGCAGAAATGCACACAAATTCTGCCAACTGAGGCTCCTCAGGAGACAGATAAATTTTATGCAGCTCCCAGCTGGTCTGAATACCACTCCAGCAGCACCTCTCCCCTACAGCTCACTTTTCTCTTTTGCTCTCTGTCCTAATCAGCTTCTTTCAAGCCACCCTGAGTACATCTATTTGAGATAAATACACCACTTTTAGCTATCCCAGGTAAAAGATTCAGATCAATGTACAGGTTCATTGTAGCCCTACAGCAATTATTTTGTGCATCTGTGTAGTTTTTTTAAGGCAATAACCTTAGCACTTACACAAACAGCCTCTCAAAAGTCAGCCCATCATCCACAACTGCTCAAACTGCTCTAGTACATAGGCTGCTGCTCCGACAGTACTGTGCATTCCCTCCACTCTGAGGCATAGAGGGTTTTTTGGTAGCTACTACAGCTTTCCTCAAAAGCAGGGCAGGAAACAAGTTGATGCATTGCTGGACTGCCTGAGAATTAAAGGCCAACAGCCTGACAGATTACAACATGTACCTTTCCTTCTTTTTTCTACCTTCAAGACCCTGTGCCTTCTCTCTGCTGTCACCAGCCTTCCTACTCCTGCTTGAAAAATCACTGCAACACCCTCCAAGACAAGAAATTACCAATTCTCTGAGGGGAAAAAAAAAAAAAAAAGTCTTACATAAGCTCTTCTCTTTAGGACAAGTGATAGTCTCTGATGGTTCCCATTTGCAGCAGGAAGTAGGCAGCCCATTTCTACCCTCAGCAGGGCCCAGATAAACAGTTCTATCAAATGAAGAAATAAGCAGGGATTCCCTCTGGCAAGGTCAGAGGAGCAGATGAAAATGACCCTGGGAGCATGAGTCCAACCAAATACAAAAGTTTCTGTGCTCAGTGGGGTTTGGTTAAATAATTCAGGTCCAATATTTTAGGAACACAAATACAAACCATTCCCTTCTCAGTAGGGTAACAGAAACAAACACACAAAGTTAATGAACCCAGCAGGGATTGACCAAACAGTTCAAACTCTGCTTTGGAGCAGTGAGAATAGCTATGAAGCAAATGACCTTAGCCACTTGGCTCTGGAAAACAGAACCTGTTCTGCTTTGGTTGGATGAGTAAAAACTTCTGTGATTATAGGAGTCCTCCATTCTCTAGGGAGATAAAATTACTGTTAAATGCTGACTAAAGAATCACCTGTTCAGTTCTGACAGTTCATGTGCTAAGTCAAAGAAATGGCAGTGAAATGTCTTCTCCAAGTATCTGATCCCTTTGTTTCTTACTGAGTCAAGTTTCTACATCTCCTCATGCTTCTTTACTGCCAACACGTGGGTTCCTCTCCTTCAGTCTCATATTTTCTTTCACACTGTTCTCCTTGTATTATACATGCTTTTTCATCACTATTCACTATACCTTCCTACATACCTGGTCATATAAATTTATATGTATCTATGGTACTCATGGCAGATCAATATAGGCTGTAAATCACAGAATCACAGAATCACCAAGGCTGGAAAACACCTTTAAGATCATCAAGTCCAGCCTATGACCAACACCACCACATTGGCTAGACCATGGCACTAAGTGCCACATCCAGTCTTTCCCTGAACATATCCAGGGATGGTGCCTCTACCACTTCCCTGGTACTGCAACACTAGAACTTCCTGAAACATCAAGGCAGTATATTCACACTTCTTCCAAGGGTTTCTTCATTTCCCTATTTCATCTCCTAGTATGCAGCATGTTGCATTTCTTCCCATTTTTACATCACTTTGTGCATTTGAATAGATACACTTAATTACTCCTGTTAGAAAACTATCTCCTTATGCCTAATCAGTTGCCATAATGAGAAGCAAGTAGATGCTTCTTTGACACTACACCATAATGCAAGATTCTCTGCTTAGAAAACAACTGTATCTGCTGTTCAAAGTACTTATAAAATAGGCTGTTCAGCACACATTTATAACTTCTGATTCCATCCAGTACCAGTGTTGCATAGAAGAGAGGATTGATTTAAAAGAGTATTTAAGCTTCAGTTATTAAGAGATAACAACCTACTTACCCAGGATCCTGTAACACTGTAATTAAAGATCCTAATTTAGGTTTCACAAAACAATTGTGCTGCATACAAAAACTGCTGTATTTATACACCTGGGATAACACTGGTAAGTGGGGGAAAAGAAAAAAAAAAAAAAAAGAAAAGAAAGAAAGAAAAAAAATCCTTACTCCCTTATTAAGGTTAAAAATATATTCTGAATCCTCAGTAAAACATACCATTCAGTATTCTGTAAGAATCCTATTCTATTAGACTAGCAATTTAACCACAATAATTTAAAAGCTTGGAATAATAAAAGCTATTGTAGTTGCCATTTCCACGCTTACTTTTCAGTACTTTTAAATTCTCTAATTTTTCAGAAAATAGATGCAAGAAAAAAATATTATGACCTCATAGCTAAAATTCATTTGCCATGAGAAAAAGATGTTTTGAGTAATCATTTTAGGTATACAGTATTTCAGCAATACTAAAGTATATCCAGAAGTATAAGTTGATTACCCAGGTAAGCAAGAACATCTTGCTTCATTAGCACCTTTCTATGCTATCACATTCAAAGAAGAAACTGTTTTAATTGTGGAAAGAATGGGCTTTTGTACCTTATTACATTACAAACACACCATGACTGTAATTTCCAGGTTGCATAAACCAATCAGCTTTAGTATTAAGAATAATGGTGGAAACCTCTATTTCTTTAACCACAAAAATTATTCTGAGCTGGAAACTGTCAACTGGATCAACATTTTCTTATGCACATGGGTGCTACTGGACACAGCCATGTACACATGACGTATTTACATTTAATATGTCAAAGCTCCTTTTTCACAGCACACATCTGAGGGAGCTGCCTGTGCATGTGCAGATCACAAACATGTGCAGTGGGATGCATCAGGGGATTGCTGGCTACCATGGAGCTTCACGGTGCTGAACAAGTCATCAGTCAGGAACCCCCTTTTCATCCACCTACTACTAATACACCTGAAGAAATCCATACTGTAGAGTCCATGTTGGCTCCCACTGAGGTCATAGGCCATCATTACTTAAGATGACAGTTCTAGACTTTATTTAATTTTAGAGTGTTAAGTGCAATGGTTTTGAATGTGTTTTACATTATTAGCAAAGTACTTCTGGAAGTCAAGATATTCAAGCACTAGACTAAACAGTGGCTATAATCTATCACTCAATTGTTTGTTAAGTTTTTCTCATGTCTTATTACATATTCATTTCTTTATTAACACTTGTTTGATGGATATCACGGTACACATAACAACACTGCCAAGAATGCATACTCATTTAGTGATCAGACAACACAACTGTTCATCACCAACAGAAAACCTTGCTATGGACCACAATTAGCACACAGAAATAATAAAAATAAAGGTCAACATTCTCTCTCTTTTCTTAAAAATAATTTTTAAAAACCCAGCAACAATCTAAAGACAACTAAAAAACACTCTGACTGAAAATATGACACATTATTCCATTTCTGCTAGCCTGAAGATATTTGACTCTGTGAAATTCCTCAAAATAATGTTATTTCCTCTGGTTAATGTCTCTCTCTTCTCCTCTGTATTCCTCTTCTACATTTGTCATTTTTTTAAGGGTACAATTTTTTGTTCAACCTCATCATAATACCTGAAAGGCAGAATTAAAAAACAGAAGGGTGAAGAATGTAAACGTTTGTAAATCTAAAAATAAAAATAGCATCAACAAAACATAAATACTTATCACTATGAAGACTCATCATCTGTGCTGTACAAAAGCTCTCCTGCAAACGAGCATGTCTCAAACAGTTTCCAGTTGTATTATGGAAAACCCATTATGCTGATAGGATGAGTATTTTATCTTATACTTTATCTTCCAAGCTCAAGACAAGAGCATCCCAATGGGTGGGGATCAATAAAGGGAGCCAGGAGACCCACATAGTTAAAAAGGGAACTGCTGGGCAAGCTCAAGTGGAAGAGAGTTTGCAGACCATGGAAGGAGGGGCTGGCCACTTGGGAGGCATATAGGACTGTTGTCAGAGGGTGTAGGGAGACAACTAGGAAAGCTAAGGCCTCCTTGGAATTAAATCTTGCAAGAGAGGTCGAGGACAACAGAAAGGGCTTATTCAAATACATTAAAGACAAAACTAACACTAGAGGCAATATAGGCCCACTGCTGGATGAGGTGGGTGCCCTGGTGACAGAGGATACAAAGAAGGCAAAGTTACTGATTGCCTCCTTTGCCTCTGTCTATACTGCTGGAAACTGTCCTCAGAAGCCCCAGACCCCTGAGGCCCCAGAGGAAGCCAGGATAAAGGAAGTGTTTGCCTTGGTTCATGAGGACTAGGCTAGGGATCAGTTAAGCAATCTGAACATCCATAAATCCATGGGTTCTGATGAGACACACCCATGGGTGCTGAGGGAGCTGGCAGAAGTCATTGCTAGGTCACTCTCCATCATCTTTGGTAAGTCATGGGGAACAGGAGAGGTGCCTGAGGACTGGAGGAAAGCAAATGTAACTTCAGTCTTCAAAAAGAGTAAAGAAGGAAGACCTGGGTAACTATAGACCAGTCAGCCTCACCTCCACCCCTGGAAAGGTGATGGAACAACTTATCCTTGGTGCTGTCTCTAGGCATATCAGGGATAAGAGAGTCATCAGGAGGAGTCAACACAGTTTTATCAATGGGAAGTCATGTTTAACCAACCTGATTACCTTTTATGAGGTGGATAGATTATGGTAGTGTAGTTGATGTGGTTTATCTTGATTTCAGTAAAGCATTTGACACCATCTCCCAAAGCATCCTCGCAGCTAAACTGAGGAAGTGTGTTCTGGATGATCAGGTAGTGAGGTGGGTTGTGAACTGCTTGAAAGGAAGAAGTCAGAGACTTGTGGTCAATGGGACAGAGTCTAGTTGGAGGCCTGTATCTAGTGGAGTCCCTCATAGATGGGTTCTGGGACTAGTACTATTCAAAATATTCATCAACGACCTGGATGAGGGAACAGAGGGCACTGTCAGCAAGTTCACTGATGACACAAAACTGGGAGGTGTGGCTGACACACCAGTAGGCTGTGTTGTCATCCAGTGTGACCTAGATAGGCTGGAGAGCTGGGCGGGGAGAAATTTAATGAAATACAACAAGGGCACGCGTAGAGCCTTGCATCCGGGAAAGAACAACCCCATGTACCTGTATAGGTTGGGGACTGACCTGTTGGAGTGCAGGGCAGGGAAAAGGGACCTGGGGGTCCTGGTGGACAGAAAAATTACCATGAGCCAGCAGTGTGCCCTTGTGGCCAAGAAAGTCAATGGCATCCTGGGATGTATTAGAAGGGGTGTGGTTACTAGGTTGAGAGAGCAACTCCTCCCCCTCTACTCTGCCCTGGTGAGGCCACATCTGGAATACTGTGTCTGGAATACTGGGCCACTCAGTTCAGGAAGACCGGGGAACTGCTTCAAAGAGTCCAGTGCAGAGCTACAAAGATGATTAAGGGAGTAGAACATCTCCCTTATAAGGAAAGGCTGAGGCAACTGGGTCTCTTTAGCTTGGAGAAGACTGAGGGGTGACCTCACTGAAGTTTATAAATATGTAAAGGGTGAGTGTCAGGAGAATGGAGCCAGGCTCTTCTCAGTGATGTCCAGTGACAGGACAAGGGGCAACAGGTACAAGCATAGGTGGTTCCACGTAAACATAAGGGAAAACATTTTCACTGTGAGGGTGACAGAGCACTGGAACAGGCTGCCCAGAGAGGTTGTTGAGTCTCCTTCTCTGGAGACTGTACATGTTCCTGTGCGAGCTACTCTAGGTGATCCTGCTCTGGCAGGGGGGTTGGACTAGATGATCTTTCAAGGTCCCTTCTAACCCCTAACATTCTGTGATTCTGTGATTCTGTGAGAATTTTATTCTAATAAATGGGGGGAATGAAAAGGTTTTCCCAGATATAAAGATGGGAAGAGAAGGATAGAGAAGATGGACACATGACAGTGTTTGGAAACAGAGAAATCATTTTGATAATCATTATGAGAAATAATTTCAATTTAAACTCATGAGGTAAGCCAAAGCAAGCGATGCAGAAAACTAACTGAGTGCTGAGAAGCAGTTGAAAGACTCTCCGCAGCCATTACTGTGTATAAACCATGAGTAATGCCTTTTAACCCAGTGGAAATGCACAAAAGGAAGGCAGCTCAAGTTCAGACTCGAAGTATGAGGAGCAGAGGATACGTCAGCCAAGCAACAATGACATATTCTTTGACTGAGAGACAATACAATGTTTTTAGGTCTGTTTTAAATGTCCTTCCTGGATTTCCATGCCTCATGTGAATTTGGCCTTATATTCATCTGATTTATTTTTTTTTTTATAAAACTCTCACTGTTACAATATAGCTAAAACTGAGACAGGGCATGCACAGCTCTCATATGCACTAGTGTTGTTATGTTTCAATGAGGAAATAAGCTAAATTGAAATAAAGCACCATCCTACCTAGTGTAACTACATCAAAATATCTAATTTTTGATAACTACATTAGAAAAAAATGAGAACAAAAACTGCCATATGCCTCCAGCCAACATAATTGTATCTGCACAAGAACAGGAAAACAGGATCTTCTTTTTACTTATTCTTCAGAAATACAATGCATACTTCATGCTTTGTAAATACAGGTTATTGTGGCATATTCTTTCCTACCTATTTTCATTAAATATATAATAGAGGTCTCAAAATACACAAGGTTTTTTTCACTCCATGCTAAAACCTGGCATTGTGGCTTCTAATCATGAGCAATTGAGTCTCCTGATTCACCTTTTGTAGAGTTGGTGAGAAGAGGGGAAAGAGGCTGCCTAATGGAAGACAGGGCATTAGGAGCCCTGTGTGACACAATGAGCAGAGATCTTATGAATTCCTCAGGGCAGAAAGGAAGCCTTTAATGTAACACTATGTACAAATTACTATAAAGATGTACATCTTAAAGAGGGTTTCATAATGGGATGATAGACTCATTGCCTTCTTCAGCTTCCAGCACCAATTTCCCTCCACAGCCTATTCTGTTCTCTCTACCTCCTTCCAGATGAAACCCCCTTGCTCAGCCATCTTGAGCCTCTGTCCTAGGCACACTTTCTCTACCTCTGAAATTTATCTTCTGTTCCAAATTGCAGTTTATAGCTCACCAATTTCTATTTCTAACATCAGCAGGAGGCATTGTTGAGAACATGGGGCCAAATACCCATTTTCACATTCAAATCCATCACTGGCATAGCATGCAAAAGTAGTTAACTTCTAGAAAATATTTGTTCAGTGAAGAGTGTACTCAGCAAAGGCAGAATTGTCAAGGAATTTAACACATAAAATTCCAATTCTTAAGAAATCAGACACCTGCATTCTCATGGGGAGCTTATTTGCATCATTAAGTTGTTCTTTTTCCTTTCTCTTTTGAACCTTCCCTGCAGGCCTTATTAAGAACACAGACTATAGGAACTCAATATAGTAACCTCAATTCCTATCACATTTTAATTCAATAGCACGGCAAAGTGTTGAGATGTCCTACACATTAAGTTTTCCAATTTCCAACTCCCAGTAAGGTCACCAGAGAAAAACAGCTATGTCTCTCAGAAGCCACTTTGTTATAGTTGGTAGTTTGAACATAGTCCTGTGTCACACCAAAAATTCTAACCTTCACCACCAAAGGTTTGACAAAAATGCCACAAAGTCCAAGATTTCTAATGCTAAAAAACACTCTGATACAATTGATTTGAAAAACAGATGCTGGAAGTGAGCGTATTTCTCTATCTGCAATACTAATCAAATTAATTACAATAGGAACTAATTTTGTTTTAAAATCATCAAATACACCTTTTTCATGTATGCTTTTGTCATTTTTGTCAGCACAGAAATCATAAAATCTTTTCTGGTTTGTTCTTTCACATCTTTTTAGCATTGTAAAACACACATTTGTTCTCAGTATTTCTTGAGTTCAGAAAACTAGCACTGAGAAGTACAAATCTGAATCTAACACTGTGAGTCTGATACTAATACAAGAGACTAATGGAGATTTCATCTCTTTTTGTCTCCTTTTTGCTTGTACTGTAAGAGTATCTAAGTCATGCCTGGCAAGCATGAATGCTAAAATCTCAATTCATCTCCTTATATGTAAAACATATAACTTCTATCTTTTGAGTGATATAGTGCTCACTCTTTTGTGACAGATTTCTAATTCCTATTGCACCAAACACATGCAAAGAGCATTGTACATCACTTCAATGTCTTTACCACCACTGCAGTGACAGCAAAGGCTCAAGTTCTTTGATGACAAACACATTTTGAACACCATTATGACTCCTTGTCCTATGCACTATCCTTAAGTGTTAAACTTGGGAGTGCTGCCAACAGTTTGCTATCACTGAGGCCATATAATGGGAAGGGCACTACACAATGGACATACCTGCAGCTGCTGGAGTCTGCTAGCAGGTGTGGGAAGATGAGCTATTCTAAAGGACCAGGACATGTATATATATATAATGATAAGAAAAGCCATAAAATACAGGTGTTCTGATCTGTCTTCTGTGCAATTTGCTTTCTGAATGTTCCCACAGCATCTTGATTATGACCTACAGCTGTCCTCCATTGGAAAATGTAAAAGAGAAATTAAAGTGAAATAACTACTACATTTGCTGTCAAAAGAACTGGAAAGTGTTCTTTTGTGGGGTACAAATATTCAGGCTGGAAGAAAGCCAACACTGTTTAAACAATCCTGCACATTTGGGCAATGCCAACCAGTGGAGTTTTATGCTTTGACCATTAAATCAGATGTTGTCATTATCTTCCATAGCAATATATGAAAATAACATAAAATCCACCTCTTCTCAAGTACTCCAACTTCTATAATGTGTAGGCTTTATGGAATTTGTCAATGTCTGACTTAAAAGTTTCCCACAAACTAGTTATTAGCAAATTCTATACATTTTACACTATTATTCAGAGCCCTGCTTTCTTATTTTGTGGACATTTAAATACACTTAATACTTCACATAAAGTAATCATGACATCAAGTTTAAAGAAAATGTAACAACTGCTAAACAAAAAAAAAAAAATCAGGCTTCAGTTTGTTCTCTATTGCTTCCTGATTCTGTGAATTAATTGCATTTCTTAAGATCTTAAGTCTTGCACCCACAAAGCGAAGGAGTATATCATGCTAATGCCCTATTCTTTCCCATTAATTTTCTTCCTTCTTTTTTGGGATTTTTTTTAATTGCTCTAGTTCCTTTAATATCCTCTTGGAAATGCTTATTCCATTTCTATCAGGAAATGCTCTTAATGCATACTTCTGATTAGATATTACTGTAAGTGTCATGAGACATGAAAGCACCATGTCTCAAAAATAAAAAAGGGTTAGCACGTAACTGGGGGGTTGACCTTGAGATAATAAATAGAAGACCTGCTTAAAGACACTGTATAAACTAAAACTAAAAATATACTCAACAAAAGAACAAGCTGGTGTTGATGAATCACACAACCCCCCCAGACACAAATATGATTAATTAAAACATCTTGAGATTGCAAGGATAAAAAACAAAGCAAAACAAACAAACAAACAAACAAACAAAACCCAAACTGAAACTCTTTCTAGTTTGTCAGCCACCATGACCTGGTTAGATAGTTAATAAAAGCTTAACATTATTTTGATTGCTTGAGTATAAGACCAAGAGTTATAAGAAATATCAGAAATATGTGACAGATTGTAAAGGCAAATAGTGCTCCTCAGGTAGTTTGTCCAACATCCTCTATTCCTCTACTCATGGAATAGTTTCTTATTACTCCTGTATCTCAGATACTTTTGTTTGCAAACTGCAAATTATTATTCAAATGTTCCAAGATTCACAATAAAATTATGAAAGTTGGTACAACAGCTCACAAATACATGAGAGCCAAGGAATGCAGGTTTGGACTTAGATGCATATTTGAGATGCATCCTGTTTCTCACCTTCATTTGACACATAAACCAGTGGCCAATGACATTGTGTTTTCCTATCTAACCTCCTCCTTGGTGCTGTGCAAACATTAGGCCATATATATTATATAAACAGGCACAGAAACCGGTAATATTATCTGTCAATGATTAACAGCTACGACCTGACAAATACCAAAAGAAAATTACATTTTCATGATCATACCTACCTTGAAATATAAAATTCACTTAACAGCACAGATTACTAGCATAGCCCAAGAACATCCTTCTTTTCTTGATCCTTGCATAAGAAAATGGACAGCATTAACACTGGCAAACGGTATATAGGACACAATTCATTGAGAATTACATTCAGCCACCATCTTTGCTAAATCAAACATCTCCTCAAGAAAAATGCAACTCTTCAAAACCATCCTGTGATGTTGCAATAGGAAAAAAATATATTAAAAAATCAGGTGAGCTGTGGTCTCTTTTCTTGAGCTGGAAGAGGTACAATAATAACCCGAGTTATTGGAAGAAAAAACACCTGCTCATCATAAATAGAGGACAAGATAATTTACCTAAGAAACAAAGGATTCCAAAGAGGACTTTTTTCTAAAATGAAGAAAAATAAAAGCAACGGGGGCCAGAAAAAGACAAGTAAGATATAGTGAAGCAAAAACCAAATCCAAGAAAGAAGTGCAATGAAAGAAAAACATTTTTTAAAAAACACCAGCTTGTGATTCAAGGAGAAGTGTTCTTTTCTTTACTTTCCCTTAACTTGACTGTCTGTAAATAACAGCATCTCCCTTAAGGCTGCCCAAAGGATCTCCTACCACCATAAAACTCAGATTCTAGAATAAGATATTGCCATAGTAAGAGCTGAGTGAACTTGAATCCAATATATATTCCAGAGAAGTGACAGATGGAATTAAAGAGCTGGAAGGAGAATTTTTTTTATATACTATTAATGATGCATTCACTTACACTGAAAATTGCTGAAACAGAACTCCACCTCTTTTCACTGCAGACATAGAGCTGCAGTGTTTAACTACTCTGATTCTTTGATATTTCCCTTTGTAAGAGTTCAAAGTCTCCTCCTTTACCGGCACAATACCTGTTCAGATCATTTGCGTCACTACATAATCCAAAGAGCTTTCCTATCCATAAAAAGTTTGACCCGTTTTCTGCCATCCACGAAGACCTTCCATGAAGACCATAGCTGATATTTAGGCAATTCCACATCTCCACCACACAATAAAATAAGCCTGACTTGGCTGTCTTAATTAACCAAAAATCAACTAATGCTGCCAGGAGAAAAAAAAAAAAAAAAAAAAAAAAAAATCCAGTGTGCCTATTCAGAATTATTAGCTCTTTTGCTCTGTAGCCACTTACACTGCAGAGACTATGTTGCAAACTAAATTAGCTGGGTCCTTACAGATACATAGAGTTATATTTCTATAACAAATTTCACAAAGAACAGAAACGTCTGGAGTATAATTTCTGCTCTGAATTTATTCCACCATGTGGAAGGTGTAGATATTCAGCACTCATTCCCAAGTATGATATTCAAAGTTTGCAGACAATAACAGGAGAGAGGAGTACTTGTACATAAAAGCATTTACCACTTTTATTGAACTGTTTGTCAGTTTTCTGCTTCCTTTAAATACCAGTCTACATCCCTCTGTCTAGAAGACTTTCATATCATGATTCATCTAGACAGATCTGAGGCAGTATTTTTTTGGCTTGATTGGTGCGTTACTAAGTTTATGGCCTCATTCCTGTAATGGAAGCTGCAAGCACCCGTATCATTACTATTTGATAAGTAACTTGAACTTGAGAGCCACAGATGGATGTCACTATGGAAATAAGAATGACTATTATAGAGACCAATGAAACAAGAATGGACACCTCCATGACGCAGCAACTTCCTTCAGTTTCTTTCTTTTTCCAAAAACAGCTTTAAATAATAATTTCAGTAAGACTCCCTTACTGAAAGCTTAGGCTGGCATCTGAATAAACAGTTATCTCTAAATGTTATTCTGTTTCAGTCTGTTTTCCAAGCCACCTGACTGGAAAAGCAGTGGAGAACTTGTGCCAGTTCAGTGTGCCTGCAGGACTGAGAAGTAACATGCCCTCCCAGTGCTACCAGGGAACGCTGTGGTCTCTGAAATGTGAACCCACCAACTTCCCAGTTTCTTTTAAGATTGCTTCAGTGTCCTGTAGGGGCCATTTCAACAACTACAAACCCAGGACACAGAGGTCTCTGTGGAGACACCTAACTCCTTTCTCTCCGTACGATTGCCCTTTGCCAGGGAGACACTTCGTACCATTCCCTTCAAGGACCCTGAGTCCACTGTGTGCTAGCAGAGGTCAAGCAGAAAACGATGGAGAAATATTTTCCCAGCTCTGGCACCCCAGTTACAGCGGAAGCCCGGTACACAACCACTAACCAAAGCCAGCAATGTTTGGAGAGAATAATGTCAGCATTGTCGAGCTCAGAGCAGCCCAGAGCAGAGCAATTAGTGCTGCAGCTGGCACTAGGTGCAGCAGAGGGTCCATCCAGACCCACTTTCCTCAAGGTCATCCTGACCACACAGCTATGACAACACCTCTTCTGGGAGGTCCGCTTTTGATGACGGCAAGCGCGGCACCAGGGTTTTCGCTCCCCTGCCGTCGCCTCCGAGGCTCTCCGCCCACATTTCAAACCGGAGCTGCCCCCGGGGCGGAGGCGGGCGGTGCCGCAGCTGCGGCGGGGGCGTCCTCGGCGCCCCGGCTCGCCGCCCCGCGGGGATGCACGCGGTGCGCGGGGGCGGGATCGCGCCGCGCCCCCCCCGCCCCCCTAAGCTGCGGCCTCGGCCCGGCCCCGCCGCCCGCCCGCCTGCCCCGCTGTCAGCGCCGGGCGCCCGCATGGCAGCGGGGAAGCCGCTCGCTGCAGGGCCGACGGGCCACGGCAGGGAGTGCGGTGTCTCCCTGCCGTGGCTGCTTTGGTACCGGGACAGCGCCTGCGGGGGCGGCGGCTGCGCCCCGCGCGGCGTCCGTCCATCCATCCATCCATCCATCCATCCATCCATCCATCCATCCATCCATCCATCCATCCCTGCGTGGGCGGCGGTGGGGGTGTGTGTGTGACTGACAGTGCGGCGCGCACAGCGCGGGGGCAGCCGCCCTCACGCAGCCAGCCCGGGGCCGCGCCGGCGCGCCCCGCCTGCGGCAGCCCCTTCTCCGTCCCCCGGAGCCCTCCCCGGCGGGGGCGACCTCAGCGGTTTCGCTGCTCGTCCTCCACCCTCCTGGCGGGTAGGTTACGTTACCTGGTCTCTAGCTCGGGCTGGATCTAATCCCGCGGCCGCCGCCGGCTCCTTTCCCTGCCGCGGGGGTGAGTGGGGCAATTAATTTATTTATTTCCCATGAGGTGTCCTCGGCAGCAAAGCAGCGGCGCGGGAGCCCGGGCCAGGCGGCAGGGAGGGAGGCTCGGGTGCTGCTGCGGGGCCGACGGGGTGCCGCTGTCCCCGGGGTGCTGCCGGGGAGCGGCCGAGACGCTTCAGCACCGGCGCGGGAGGGCGGGGGCTGCGGAGGAGACGCCTCCCGGGCTGCCCAACCCGGCTCCGCGGGGCTGACGGGGCGCGGCGCCCGGTCCGGGGAGACGGAGCCAACGCCTGGGGCGGGAGGTGGGATGCGCCGCGCCGGGCAGCAGCGGGGGCAGCAGCGGGGACACCGCGGCCGCCGGGGCGAGGCCTCAGCCCCCTCCCTCGCCCGCAGCCTCCCCGCCCACCTGCCCGTCCCGCAGCCACCAAGCGCGGAGCCCCCCTCGCTCGGAGGAGCGGCTGGGGCAGCGTGGGCTGCTTGGGAACTAGAGGGGCAGGGAGATCTTTACCTCACTCCAGGCAGCGCAAGACGTGTCCATTCCCCCACCCCCGGCCCCACCCAGTTCTCCTCCTGCTCTTCGGGACCGAGGGTACGGAGTATTTCACGTTATAAGGCTGTTCGCACTCGCTATTCCGCGGGTAGGTGACAGGCAAATAAGTTTGCTCGTGTTAGAAAAAAAAAAAAAACGGATTTTTTTTTTTTTTTTATAACATCTTCTGAAGCACGAACTGAAATTTGGCCAGTCAGCAGTGAGTTCTTGATCAAAATCTTGGTTAACTTGCCCTTTGGCCCCTTTATCTCTCCCTTAAAAACAATAATAATAATAATAAAAAAAATTACAAGAAGTATTTTGTATGTATCATTAGCATATTTGTGAAAGTGGCCACTAAGATTTCTAAAAATTCTGTCCTTAAGGCTGAAATCCTGTAGGGGAAGAGAAAGAACATAATTTTAAAATTGCATAATTAAAACCTTTACCATAATGCCTATTCTCATGGGTAAAGATTGCATATTATGTGCAACATGAAAAGTAGCAGGAGGAAGCTGGAGTAATTGCAGTTATTGACATTATGTTGCATAATATGTACAAAAGTAAATGTGGTTATAATGTGATATTTTTTTGAAACTTTATTGCATATTCTATGTTTAGTCCTTTGTGTACTTCTGTTGCACTTTGGACAACACAGCAGGACATAAGCAATTCAGGAGGTTCCTGGAATGCATTGATGCTAACTTCCTTCTCCAAGTGATAGAGGAGCCAACAAGGAGAGTTGCTATGCTGGATCTTGTTTTCACCAACAAGGAGCAGCTAATGGGGAATGTGAAGTTCAAGGGCAGCTTTGGCTGCAGTGACCATAAGATGGTGGAGTTCAAGATTCTTAGTGGCAGTTGGGGGAGCTCACAGCAAGATCTCTACCCTGGGCTAAAGGAGATCAGCCTATTTGCAGACCTGCCTGGTAGAGCACCATGGGATAAAGCCCTGTTGGGAAAAGGAGCCCAAGAAAGCTGCTCAATATTGAAGAACCAGCTCCTCCAAGCTCAAGAGCACTGCATGCCAAAAAAGGAGAAGTCAAGCAAAAGTGCCAGGAGGATGGATGAACAAGTTGCTCCTGGAAAACTCAAATACCAAAAGGAAGCCTACAGAGGGTGTAAGCAAGGAATGACAGCCTGGGAGGAACACAAAGAAATTGAGCAGCCAGGGATCAGGTTAGAAAAGATAAAGCCCATATAGAATTCAATCTGGCCATGGATATCAAGGGCAACAATAAAAGTTTCTAGAAGTATGTCGAAAACAGAAGGAAGACTAAAGAAAATATGGGCTCTACTGGAAGTAAACAGGAGGCCTAGTTCCCTGGGATATGGAGAAGGCCAAGGTACTCGATTTTTTTTGCCTCAGTCTTGATTGGCAAGCACTGAAGACACACTGCCCAAGTCACAGAAGGCAAAGGCAGGGGCTGCAAGAAGGAAGAACGACCCATGGTAGGGGTAGGTCAGGTTTGAGACCATCTAAGGAACTTAAATATGTCAATGGGATCTGATGAGATGCACCCACAGGTCCTGAGGGAACTGGCGGATGAAGTTGCTGAGCCACTATCCACCATATTTGAGAAATCAGGGTAGTCCAATCAAGTTTCCTCTGACTGGAAAAGGGGAAACATAACCCCCATTTTCAAAAAGGGAAAAAAGGAAGACCCAGGGAACTACAGGCCAGTCAGTCTAACCTCTGTGCCCAGCAAGATCATGGAGCTCCTGAAGGCTTTGTCCCACATGACATCCTAGTCTCTAATCAGAGAGACATGGACTTGACAGATGGACCATTTAGTGGATTAGGAATTGGGTAGATGTTCACACTCAAAGAGTTGCGGTCAACAGCTCGATATCCAAGTGGAGATCATTAACAAATGTCATTCATCAGGGGTCAGTATTGGGACCAGCACTGTTTAACCTCTTTTTCATGGAAAATGAGATTAAGTGCACCCTCAGCAAATTCACTGATGACATTAAGCTGTGTGGTGCAGTTGACATGCTTGAGGGAAGGGAGACTGTCCAGAGGGACCTTGACAGACTTGTAAGGTGGGTCCATACGAACTGCATTAATTTCAGCAAGTGCAAGGTCCTGCACCTGGGTCAGGGCAATCCCAAGCTCAAGTACAGGTTGGGTGGAGAATGGATTGAGAGCAGCCCCGAGGAGAAGGACTTTGGGGTGTTGGTTCATGGCTCAACATGAGCCAGTAATGTGTGATTGCAGACCAGGAAGCCAACCTGGGCTGCATCAAAAGAAGCATGACTAGCAGGTCAAAGGAGGTCATTCTCTCCCTCTACACCCCGCCTGTAGTAATGTCCAATTCTGAAGCCCCCAAAACAAGAAGAACATAGAACTGTTGGAGCAAGTCCGGAAGAGGGCCACAAATATGATCAGAAGGCAGCAACACCTCTTCTACAAAGACAAGCTGAGGAAGCTGGGGTTGTTCAGCCTGGAGAAGGGAAAATTCCAGGGAGACATTCTAACAACCTTCCAGTACCCGAAATGAGCCTACAGGAAAGTTAGGGAGGGACTTTTTACAAGGGCACGTAGTGATATGATGAGGAGTGATGGCTTTAAAATGGAAGAGGGTAGGTTATATTAGACTTTAGGAAGAAATTCTTTGGTGTGAAGGTGGTGAGACACTGGAACAGGTTACCCGTGGAAGCTGTGGATTCCCCATACCTGGAAGTGTTCAAGGCCATACCTGGTAAACATCAAAGAATCCATCCACAGAGGACTGCCATTTCAAAGCACAGATTCATAGAAATCAGGTTTTGTTGGCTCTTTTGCTTACCAATCTGTTTGCTTGTATGTGAGAGATGTTAGGAATTATTCTGTGCTTTAAACTACACTCATTAAACCAGAATACACAGACCTTAAAATTTCAGTAATGTGACATTATATCATTCTTTCTTTACTTAGGATATTATTGTTACAATTTATGCATCATCTGCTCCCACTGCAAGTGCAGGAGAGAATACTTTGTCACATGTTTGTAAAGCAGCCAGGTCGCTACAGTCTCTGGGCAGATCCTGGTACTGTAGTTGTAAGGAGCAGTAAATAGTTCACTGTAAGAGGCAGGAAACACTTTTATTCCTGAAACAGACAGAGCACTTGTATTAATTTAGGTAGTGGTGTCAGTCATCTCTTGTGCAAATGTATAAAAGGAACCTGTGCCCATTGTCCCCACGGTCACTGTGTGTGTCCTGGCAGCAGGTTGCACTACAGGCTTTGGAATACCAAGAAGCATGCAAGAGGGGCCCACTAAGCCAAGTAGAGGGAAGAGCATTAACTAAGTAGCAAGTCTTGGGCATAGAAGTGAAGGAGGCTTGGGTACAGATGACCATGGTCAAACTCATTGTTGCTTCCAGGCAGGCCCACAATTACAGGATTAAAAATGTGTAAATTAGGATGAAGCCTGGTGTAAGATATTTTGTAGAGAAGCTGCTAGTGCTGAAATCAAAGTTGTATACTTGACATCATAAAGGTGTTAAGCTTTCTTCCATGTTCAAACACTTTGTATGCCCTGAAGAAAGTCATAGGCCATATAGGACAGTTCCTGAAAAATGCAGAACATGGCTATATTGTCTTTTATAGTGAAGTATTAAAGTTCATATATTTTTATAGACTATTAGGAAAGTGATTTTCAAAGGGAGCTGAAAAATAAATACAAGAAGATATAAATGGTACCTGTTTTTCATTACATGGTTCTATTTTCTCCACTGATGTGCCTTAACTAGAAAAAATTAAAAGTTATATAGATTTTAATAAATGTATACTGTATATTACAGACAATAAATTTTACACAGTGATATGTATATGTGATAAGGTATATCATATACACAATATCTCTATTATACATGGTACATATTGCACGCTATAGTACAGTGCTACATGCAGTATAAATAATGTATTCTATACTTATATGGAATACATCTTATTTCTATTAGTACTGTATATATTAATGTATCTATATAGAACCAGTAGATTATATTAACATGTTAACCATTACATCATACATGTATGTATTTTCTCTATATATGTATGTGCCTCATGCAGTTTCTTTCTATGCCCCTTTTTGAAACACCCTCTCTAGGAAAGGTGTATGTGTCTTAATTTACTTAGTTGCTGTGTGCTTCATTGCATTTTGCATTTTCTATTCAGAGGCAGAGAAGATAAACTAGCTGCAGTTATAACAGTGTGTGATCCTGGCCTACAGACTGCACAAGTTTAGATACAGTTTAGTGTCTGCATCCTGCTTAAAGTCACAAAAATTCCCATGAGCTTTCAGATTAAAAGTTGATGTATGGCTTTATTTTTTATGTAGAACTCAGTTGCAATGGTATCAAGATTTTAAACTGAATACACTCCTTTGTGAGTGATGAAGAACAAACGTTCTGAAGTGATTCAGTTCTCTGTTGCAGATTTAAAAAGAAACTGTCATAATTCTGCATCCTTTCAGTGTCAGAGCCCCTTCAATGTAGGAAGCTCATTATTCAGAGTAAAAATGTTCATATCCATGCTCTAAGGGTAAGAATTAAAAATTTATTAGTGATAGTAATTAATAATTTATGTGTGAATTTCAAGAAGCTAGCAAAGGTTTAGATCTGTGTGTGCACGTATGTATGTGTCTGTGTATGGGAGGGTGGCATTATGTGTTTTTCAGTGACCTAATTGGTTGGAAAGAAGAAATTAAACAAACTTATCTGTCTCACATGTGTGTGAAAAGAAGTCACACATCTCGTTATTCATTCTGGATCCATTCAATAGTGAGAGAGACTTCTGGAAGAAGGCATGTTATACACACTCCTGTTTCAGCTGATAACAGCTTGAGGTCTTTTTAGTGATATTAACAGAAAAAGTTTTGAAGTGTTATTTTCCACCACAGGAAAAGAAAATGCTGCAGATGTTGAATAACTGATGCTATTTTTCTGTTGGTCTATCCATTAACTGTTTGGGTAAGCTTCCTGATGGAATAGTCCATTTCCCTCATATGCCATTTGTCATGTAGTTTCATTTGAACACAAAATTTTACAGGTCCTCTTCGAAGCTTAGATTCCTTGGCTACACCACAAGTTATGTCTTCTAGTCACAAATTCTGCATCTAAGGGTGTATGCTTAGGATTGTGTGGCATTTTGGCCTACATAATATTACATTTTGATTATGTCTTTGTTGGGTTTTTTTTGTTTATTTTTTTCCAGACTGATGATTTCTGTTCCATAAATACTCAACTCTAACTTCTCTCATGTCCATATGCAGGCTAGTGTGGTATGCATGCTCATAATCTCTAGTAAATACACCAGGTATTACCATTAAAATGAATAGGTAATCACCTAGGCCATCTTCTGTAAGCTTAGTATCAGTGAGCTATTGTCAGCCTCTGTCTCACTCTACCCTAATTCATACACACTGTTGCTCTGTTGCTAGCATGAAACTTTAATCCTAATTCTGTTAGTGAAAGAGATAAGTATACTTCAATTTCTGTGACAAAATTCATATAAATGGAATTACACTGTAGAGTTCTAGTAATAAAATATAGCTAAAGCTGATCTTGCTATTGAGGTCAGTTTTCTCTATAAGCATCAACCATGTCTATTCCAGGCCCAATAAAATTATTTTCTCTTACAGCTCCTGGGGACACGAACAACAACACATTGTAACTACAGCAATAGACTCAACTGTCAAAGATCTCTATCGGGCATCACAGAGAATTTGAGGCAGCTGGCAGTTATCAGCTGAAGCAGGTAGTCAGTAGAAGTGTAGAAGATAAACAGATAATAGAAAAGCAATCTGAAAACCTGGGAGAGATAATAAACCTCTCTTCTAGAGAAGAGGTAACAACTCAGGTAGGTCATTGATGAACTCAACTCCCAGATCAGTGCTGTCTAATATTGCTGAAAATACAGTAGCAGTTCATGCCTGTTAGCTCTGAAGTAGTATTCAAGATGTTGTTGGAAATGCAGTTTGACATACTCAGTTATAGAAATCACTATTGGAGTAAAGTGAAGAAGGATCACACTGCTGAAAGACAGCTGACCAAAATCCCAGGGACACCATGACCCTCTATTACATTACAGCTGCCAGAATAGAAAACTAGTTACACCTCCTTTTTATCCTCCGTCTTGCTGTGTCTGTGTGACAGTGCAGCTATTGCATAGTATTCCTGCCATGCTGACTGGTCCACTGTGGGGCATGTGATTTCTTTTTTCTGTAATTTCTGCTTGTCTTAAAATAACTGAACCATTCTGTTTTCTCTACTATGAGCACAGAGAAGGCGGGGAAAGGCCCATATCTGTAAGTAACAGTATGTGTTGTTCTTAGTAGCTGTGTATTGACACAGTCCTACAAAACATCTTTCTCTTCAAATCACTCATAATTATAAAAATCCTGTCTATGGGAAGTCTGAAATCTTGCATGAACCTGCAAAGAAACTGATACCGTTTGATACCTCTTTTTGCTCTTTCTGAGACATTGTAGGACTATATATATTAGTGGTAAAGAGATAGCATCAGGAGATATTTTTGTGAGAGTTGGCACTGAAACAAAGTCTTTCAATGGCATCTTTCCACCAAAGCAGTTATAGAGTTATGCCACTGACATCTGTCTTTATTTTGTTAACCCCCTGAGGTGGACAATAAAAAGTAGCTGATGTCCGTGAAATGTGAATTCCTTTGGAGTTGAGCAAAATAAAAGACAAAAAAAGGGAATTCTGCTGCTCGATTTGCTTTGAAAGATGCTTTAAAAAAATCTATCTATACCACACTGAAAGAGCATAAACCAAGAAACAGGCATAAAATGTTTTTAGAGTATTGGCTGCCCCTATTAAAGAAAGTCCTAATCAGGCAATCATCATGTCATATAAAACCCATTAAGGAGACTTAGTTGTATCCACATTGCTGGTTGCATAAGTTATGTGTGTCCTTTCAACAGTCCTCTCTGTCATTCTTAAAAAGTAACTGATCTACATGTTGGGGCTTTTAATGTATTGTTTTAATACTTGTTTTGCTACTGGACATGAATTAAATGTGTGCCTCTGTAAATTCTGCCTCTAAGTGATTGCTGAGTGTATTTCCTTTCATATCTCATTCTATGACTGCAAAAAAAGTAAGGCCAAAATTTCAAAGCTTACATAATACTAGAAGTTTAAAATGAACTTATGCTATTTTGAGGCCTGATTAATATTTTCTATTGTGCCAGTATAACCCCAGCGACAGGCTGTGGGCCAGTCAAGATCCATTTTTTACATAAATTTATTCTTTCAGGTGTTATACACCTGCAAATTACTACCCCTGTGTTTAAAGATAGGCCTAACTTCATTAGATTACATAACTTTTTACACAGCAGGGTAATTTTCTTTTTGACTTACATATTTTAATTACTTTTTAAAAGAAGATGAAAAAGAAAAAGCAAAAAAGAATAGATAAAATTCTAGAATATGCCTACATATGTATTATAAAAGATTCCTGTACATCAGTAATAATGAGCTAACAAGATACTGAAAATGTGCTGTTGTAAATAGTGCAAATAATACATAGCTAACACTTGGAGCAAGAAGTAAGAGTGCATCTCTCTTGGGCAAGCATCCTTAGCATTAGGATAGAAAAAGGTTTTTTGTTGTTTGGTGTTTTTTTTTTCTCTCTCCCATGATTCTTTGGAATGTTTTGGTCTTTTCTACATTGCAATCCAGATTCAACAGGAAAAATGGAGAGGAAGTAGTTTAACTCAGTCTCAGGCTACATAACTTTCTGAGGTTCAGAAACTTTACACCTGTGAGAGGTGTAAACAGAAGGAGGTCTTAGTATTTCTTCATGGTCAACTTCCCTGATTGTGCATAAAAAGAGGGATCCTTCATTATGTGGTTGTGCACAGAGGTGATTTCAGTACTCTTAATCTCAGGGGATGAAGGTACCTGTTCTGTGTAGGTAAATGAGTTAGAAAGTTGTTCAGACAAATATCATGGTTGAGAGTTCCCAAGGACACTTGCTGCACCATCAGTGGAAAGGCAAATTCTTCCTCCTTAAGGTTTCTGAATTTTCTCCTGGAGGCGCTTGACCCACTCACTATATGAGAAAGCTGGGATACTTAAGGGAGTAGATCTTAATCATCCTGGCAGATGTTACAAATATGACAGCTATGATAGTCTCAATAAAATTACTGTACTAAACTGAAGAGTAGTTGGTTTGCGGAAACCTTAAGCATCAATGAGCCTGCTCTACTAGGATTATATTCTTCACTCAAGGTAATGTGAAAACCTAGCTGCTGAATTAGTCTGTAGAATATCATGAACATTGAGAGCATATTGAATGCACAATTAATCTTCAGTCCTTTTAGTTGTTATCCATTGTGTTGTAAGTACTGAAGAGCTTTTCTTTTTGCCTTTATGTCTTTAATTGAAATAATGGTTTACTTTGCATCTCTCATCTGAGATAGTCACAGTTTCCCAAAGTGGGTGAAACCTAAGAAAGAGAAGTGTATTTGGATTGCTATTGCTTTGCATACTTCCAGCCTAGACAGCTGCAGAGTGGTGGCAGCCAGCCAGTGTTCCTGAACAGATGGAGATGAGGCCAAAAGGAGAAGGATTTAAATCTCAGATATTAGCTGCTCTAATATAGAATGAACAAGCTATATAACAAGCTTATGTACTATGACAAGAATTACAAGAGCTAGTTGGGAACAAAGTGTTTGAAGCTTCTTGTGCAACTTTTCAAATAGAAATTCTCATAAGTACTTAAAAATATTAGCTTTTGAGATATATTTAGTTCTAAAAATTGTATACACTAGATACAACATAAACAATATTTGCCCTCAAATACATCATGTACTGAGTCATTGAAGACAGACCATGACTTCACAGGCACATTGCAGTTTATGCGAAGATAATCCTTTGTATCCTGCTTTGTCAGGATCTGTGAGCTCAGGTATATTGTTTTTAGTACCCCAATTAGTCCACTCTTCATTATGCTGTCATGTGTCTTTTGTAGTTTAATTGCTCTTTGAACAAATAAAAAATATTTATGAAAGCACTGTTTCTCTCTGAAAGCGTGTTTTTTAGATACAGTCTATAAGCTGTGCCATCTCCACTGGCTGAAAAGGTTACTTTTCCTATCCTACTTATGAAGCATACTAATGCTTTACAAAACAGTTGTAGACCCTGACACAGAGGCCTGGCAATTGAAAACCAGACAATTAAACAGCTTAAAAAGGAGGAGAGGAAATGCATTACAAACAGATGTTTGTGGAGAACGCAAAGCTGCCTGCGTGCCTCCCCGTTATTCTGTGCAGGATGTACCCAGGTAGTTTAAATTAGCCATGGATACAGATGATGTTAGAACCATTCCTTTAAATCTTTTTGTTTTCCATTATGAAAGTATGCTGCAGAACCATGTTACCAGGTATGAAACAACCGCTTACATATTTTGTTTATGTTAATAACTTTTTTCATTAAATTTAAAGTAATATGTGCTGTATACTCTTCTTCTTTTTTTTTTTTTTTTTTTTTTTTTTTTTTTCCTATTAAATCCAAAAACCTTTCCTGATAAGGGCATCCTTTCTGAAAGTAACTCTTAAAATAGACTAGCTTGATGCTGTGGATAGCACTTTGACATTGAAGAAAACCAGGGAGATGCAAACAAATTCTAGCATGTCTGGAAGTGGTGCCTGTATATTTCAGAAATGGTTTGACTCATTAGTAGATTAATAGGCTGCACAGAAAGCTGGATCTTTGAAAGAAGTCAGTGAATTAAGGGCAGATTATTACTCTGTAGCTTCCATTAGCCTGCACATTAACCAGATAGATCTACAGATATTTCTGCCCCATACAAATCACTGGAACAATCGATATAGGTTTTATATAAAATCAGCATGGCCACAAAAATGAATGTAAGAACATTTTACAATTATTGCAGTTAGAATGG